>NW_017537116.1:134559-139876 GCF_001853355.1 Bactrocera latifrons | reverse complement strand
AGATATTCCAATACTTAAAACGAGGCTATACGAGGAAGTGGTTTTCGCTGACAAAGACTTTATTTTTTATACCTGTTTGCCATAAAAGTGTTTTAAACACGATCATACATTATTACAGTTATACGCTCTTCTATAACAAACTAAATGAGTTACAAATTTACAAAGAGTTACCCGTAGATTAGATAGAATAAAGGCTGGTACAACGATTTCGAGTATTATTAACACTAGGCAGTAAAAGAGTTCAGTTTATGTGGCTAAGCTGACTGTTCAAAAAATTATCTCTGAACTCCAAAATATTGATCGCCAGACCCATAATTGTTGATGAGATGTTTCAACCTCAGTATGTACTCCTTTAGAGCACGCGTAGTTGAAGTCTTGTTGCAATAGACCTGTGACCCCGCAAAAAAACGATTGGTGGCAATTTCGGCAAAATAAGTGTCAATCACTACATGACTAGCTTATGGTCTTATAATTATGCCTGCAGCCCAAAATTCACACCAAACAGTGATACGTTTAGAGTGCATTTGTTTTTCAACAATTCAAAAATTACATGTGGGTTCTCACAAACTCAAGAACGGCAATCTGCGTGATTAACAAACCCTTCTATTGATATCTAAGATGACCATGTTCTTCGAACAATCTCTTTGTCTCAATATATGATACACATATGTGGCAATAAAAGAGGATCGCATTTGGCTGCAAACATGGCTAAAATTGATGCACAACTTACCTTATCGCTAAATAAGATGTCTTAACCACACCACAGTATAATATCGTGCAAAAAAATAATTCTCATTTCAGCATGAAAAAATGTAAAGATAAAAGAGTTTATTTAAAAAATAACCGAAAGGTTGAAATTAGTATACGTTTGACAGAGTGACCAGTGATGTCAAATAATTTCTTTATAATTTTGTGTGAGTTGATTAAGTACCCGACTTTTACATATATACATTTATTTGGATAATAAGAAAACAGACTACCAGCACAATTAAATCATTACAACCACAATAGCAATTAATCCTTTAGGAACATCAGTTAATAAATAACAGCACAAATATAATTTCTAGCTTTCCCTTTTAGATATAGAAAGAAAGTTAATTTGATTTAAACAACGAATACGAAGATAGCAAAATATTTTGCCATCAAAACTTTTGAAATTGAATTAGAAAATATTTCCAACCAAAGTCCTAACGAAATTTAATACATTGGCTTTGCTTATGCACTAACAAAAGCATTCAAATAGCTAAATTCAATAGATGAAGGTTAGGCGAAAATAAACGCAACTATACAAAAGTCAAATGCAAAGTATTCAAAAGTCTGAGAAAAAATCACAAAAATACAATTTTACACACGATTTAAACGGCATCGAAGCGAATCGCATTGAAATTCTACGGTGCCAAATGGCAATGCTCTGTTTTGTTGTTGAAGAATTTAGACACAGAGATACCCGTATGTGATATTTATCCTCTTTCCTGATGTTTACACACAAATATTGGAACTTTTGTCGGCATGTTTTTCGAAACTAAACAAACTGAAAAGAACACACTCCTTCCATTTGCAATCAAGCCAAAGGATACAAGCATGGGGTCTTTATTATTTTTTTTTTTTATCAAAATGCAACTTTGTTTTTTCTGTTGCATAGTTGCACTGTGTTTCACCTTAGACACAGTGGGAATAGATTATATTGTTGCCATAGAAGGCGGTGATACATTGATCCTAGCCATCTCTCACTTCCTGATACCCATTTCTAGAGATCAGTCACTGGAGATTTTCTGAGTGCGGAAAAGCGCTACAGGTCTCGACCCCGAAGGATACCCTGTATGCAAAATAATTTAAAAACAAATTTTTTCTATGAAGCAGTACTTTCTTCTTCTTCAGATGACACCGTTTTACTGCGATTTCGTTTTTTCCTTAATGACCTATTTTTTTTAAGATATTTGTTGAAAACCTTTGAATGTTATCCTAGAGATGGAGGAGACTTCATCAGCATAGCATTCTCATCAGTAAATCATTGCATGTAGTTCAAGCCATTTTTGGACATAACGTGATTTCAGGAGCTGTGTCTGGTCATTTTGTATCCGTACGTACTCCTCGATGAACCATATTTTTTGAAATTAAAAGAACCTCTATAAGTAAGATTGAAACTTTTCACATGAAATGATCTGTCGTATTTGAAAATTCCCCTTTTTACGACTTAAAAGTTGAAAAATAATCACAATTAGTTTATGCACTTATCGCCACTCTTTATAGTATTAATACGAATATACAATATATACCAAAAGATTAATATTTAAAATTTTCATATCTCCATCACGTAAAATAAAGTTCGCTCAGGTCTGCATAATTAGTTTGTGAACCGCCAGCGATTTTAAATAAATAATTCCCAGAAGTAAAGTGTTTGCAATCAGCGCGAAAAAATTCATTAAGGCCTTACAGAAAAACTCGAAAAACACACTGAGTAGCAATCAACTTTTAAGGTTAGTTGAGAAAAAATGGCAGAAAATGGAAATAAAAGTTGTAGCTTGCCACAAAAAGCCATCGCCTTTATACATATGTGTGTGCGTTTGAAAAAAGTTTGGAAGAATTGCGGGGAATTGTAAGGAAACAAGCAAAACCTGTAAGTGAGCAAAAAAATTTTTTTTTTTCATAGCGTTAGGTGTTATTGTCTGCATGTTCTTGTTACTTCGATCGCAACACGTACGGTTTATTTGTTGCGGGTAAAACACAAAAAGGCTGGTGGGCCGTGCATTTGTTATTGAATTCGCTTTAGTATATGCACACACTAACAAACATTTTCATTTGCACCATATTAACATTCGGTGATAAGGCAAAAGTGCAGTCACAGAGTGGCGTAATTAATGCATGCGAAAACCCTAAAAAACAGCGAAGGCCAACCGAAAGTGGTGTGCAATTAGTATGTTAGGGTGTGTGCCACGATTCAAATAATTTTTATAGAAAAGTTCACATTTTTTTATAAAATTCCAGAAGAGTGATTTTTCTCCCAAATAAAGCTTTCCAGCCTTCTAGTAGTTAAAGTTAGTAGATCGGAAAAAACTGCAACTATAATTTGAAGATTTAATTAAATGTTTCCAAACTCATAGTTTTCTATACTCTATTTATCAAATTGTTGTTAAAGTTCACTTAAAAACAAAAAAATACAATTAAAATAAATTTGTACCAGCGTGATTTCAAGTCTAAGCTATTCTATCAACAGAAAATTTGTATGAAAGACAATGAAAGGTAATCAAAGTTCGAAATCTAGGAAAGCCATCGTTAGATATTTCTATATTTCCCCACTTTTCTTCGGATGCGGTTCGAATTATCAGATTGCTGGACACATACTCAATCTTATCGAACAAACTTGGCAAATACATATTTCATCTCTGTCACTCCACCAACTTGTGAACAGCGTACATAGTAGTACTTCTACCGTTTGCAGAAATGTTTTCACGCTAATTTGTTTTGATTTTATTCCGCCACGGCAATGAAATATCTGACACAAGTCAAATCTATTTAACGGTTAGTTGCGTCATTGTCATTCAAAATGCCTAACCAATGCTGTTGCACCTCTTTGATGATATTGATGCCACAGCTGAGTTTGATGAATTCAGCATTGTTAGATCAAAGGTAAACATGCTTATCAATGGCTCCAAACTTCACCGATGACACTGTTGCTCCGTTTGTTATGAGAGCCTTTTTGTTTTTATGCAAATGCTTGTGGTTTATTGCGTGTGCTATTGTTTGACTAAGTCCCAAAGCATGTGTCATTTGCGTTATTACCATTTTTTCCGCACACTCGCTGGTTGCCACACAACCACATAAACATCCACTTCACACTTCATTTTACACAGTTTTGTTACAACTGTATAGGTTAGGTGGGCGTAACCTATAGCCTGCAGAGACGAACATACCTAATACGTGAATACGGATTCCGTCTAAAAGTTTTGATAAATTTTTTGATCTAACAAATAATATCATAAAGCTTATTTTTGAAAACGTTATTGAAGCTTTCGCTTTAGCTGATATCAAAAGTTGGCAATTCAACAGACTTCAGGATTCAAATGGGGTATGAAATTTGTAAAAGAGGGTTTTTAATATTATGAGTAAATTAAAAATTATCCCTTTTGGTTGGAAGATCTGATATATTTGAATAAATTCCGTGATGATAGTAATAAGGATAACAGGAGATTATTTCTCAAACAAATTTAAACAAATAGAGATTGGCGTAAATTCACACACACACTTCAATAAAGAATTAGTCTCCACTATAATGTTTTTTGACTCATTAAGACAGTATACATTATAAATTACTTCAAACTCTAAGAAAGTATGAAAAATGGCTCTTTATAAATCCTCTTTCATAGATTTACTTTTCTTTTCTTTATATATTTACCATATCATACAACAACCATTAAGCACACATCGCATATTCATGTGGCGTTTCTTGAATAGATGGATTAGAAATTCCATTTCCATTCTCTGACATTCTTCCTAACCGAGCAATTATTTATATCTGCTACATTATTTCTATATACTTTTGTTCCAATTTAATTTACTTTAAGCTTAGATTTGTTGTTTTTGTTATACGAGTGTATTGTCTTTAAAGAATATTTTTTCTTACAATATAGTTACAGTGTTCGACAGTAAGGCTTGCTAGAGGCAAGGGCGCTGAAGTCATTGTTGCAACTTTTACGTGTTTTTCAGTGAAGAAAACTTGAGACCCTACCAATATAGGAAAGGATGAACTTTTCCAGGCATTATTAAAGCGCTGTTTGTCAATGCGTATGAGCAATATCAGACGGCGAGCAATCACATCTTCATTCACTCGGTTACCGCCAATAATATGTAGTGGTGTATTCTTAATATAAGGGTTAGAATTTCTTAACTCAATGGTGAGAATTTGATTGAGTATGGTGGAAAGAACTGATTTGAAATTTGATGAAGAAAAAATACAGTACTTGAAATTATATAGCGAATTGAGTAGAATGTTAACTTTCTACTAATGGAAACGATTAGAACAATCACAAAGAAATGCCCAAATATTTTAAGTCTTCACTATGGATATATTTAGTGTACTGCCATAGCAAAACAGTATTTGACTCTTCGAAGAACAATTCAATCAATTCAATCATATGGGCTAAATAGAAATTAATTTTTCAAATTCTTATAAATTTTTATCAGGCATTTACTTCTGAAGATCAAAACTTATTTCTGTATCCTTCTTCTTCTTGATTGGCGTAGWCACCGCTTACGCGATTATAGCCGAGTTAACAACAGCGCGCCAGTCGTTTCTTCTTTTCGCTACGTGGCGCCAATT
>NW_017537116.1:125453-130974 GCF_001853355.1 Bactrocera latifrons | reverse complement strand
GAATCGTTTCTGGCCACTCCCACGTGAATGGCGACCAGAAAACTTTCCTCACTTGCGTGAACTTCTACACATGACTCCATCCTCCAAAAAATACATATAATAGGTTGTCAAAAAAGTTTTGCGGCATTGAGCTCTTATACCTATAAACAGCAAACTATTTCAACATTTTCTACGGAGTATCGAATTTTGTTCACACATACATTTGCACACAAACACAAGTTTCCGACACTTCAAGTTGAGTTTTAGCTGTTTATGTATTGGCTGCTCTTCCAGCAGCATGCATCTATCTAGTACATTTGTGAATGTCGCCAAATTTCACATAATATGAACATGCTCTCAGGTATGCACTTGCGACAACAAGCATTTAAGTCTTTTGATAGCTAGGATAGTCTGATAGACTTTTATCTTAGCTAGGAAATCAGTGGCTTATGTAACTCAACATTTTTGAATTCTATGGTTTTGAGGTCATGCACATCGACTGCACTACATATGTAGACTTAAGTTAAAATAAGTAAGGGAGAGATAAGTTCGGGTGTAACCGAACATTTTATACTCTTGCAACTCGCCAGAATCAAAGACAGTGAAATATATTATGGTGTAAAACGTTAACCTACAGACATATCTATCTCTCTTAGTCTTAGGTGACACGTATAGTCGTTAGGTGAGATAAAATATTATGCTCTGTAGCAACATGTTGCGAAAGTGTAATAATACCGTCACAGAGTCGCAACTAACTGGATACACAGAAACATATTCTACATAACTTGCACCACCTGATTACTAGAACAACTGATTACTAGAATAACAAATTTTATAAAGATAGAAAACCATGGTAACTTCGTGGGTAAGAATGAACGTTTACGCCAATTTGTCTGGCTAAATGAGCACCTGAACCCCCTCTTAATACAATACACCTACACCCCACACATACACACCACATCTTCACCCTACACTACACACACCATACTCAACACATTGTCATCATGCGTATCATATTTTCATCCCACAATACATACCTTATTCTCAACACATCGGTATGATGCCCACCACATCATCATCTACACCATACTTTCACACCACACACGAGGACACCAGCACACAATTAACAAAAGGGACTGGCGGACGGCGTCGAGCCTTTTTGGTTCTTCATCCGCGCGCATACACGCATCGAAAACAAGCATTTTCACGTTCGCTCCAACTGGAAATTAAGGTGAGTGCCGGTAACATTTTTAATAACCACATCGAACTTTATTCAGTGTCCGTTATGTTGTAATCGTTGGCAGGTGGTATTGGTGTCTGTGCGATGCTGTCATGTGCGGGCAATTAACTTTAATAACTATTGATTTGTGGTCAATCGCTGCCAACCTAGATTTTCTACGAACACGTGGCTGTTTGTTTGTGCATTTGTGAATTCAAGAATCCGTGAAGCCGCGACACCTTAAAGTTGTATATAAATGAGGTGCAACTACGAGGAATTTGGATTTCATGGTTGGTGTTTGTAAAAATATGATTAAGAGAATTATATCCGTTTGCTTTCATACTACAATAAATAAAAAAGTTTTACTACAAAAACAAAACCGTTCATCCCTCTATCCTAGCTCTGCAACTTTCACTTTCCAGCACACCAAGGAAGAATTAATCCATCCTGCCAGCCAAGAGCGGTTAAAAAACGAGCGCAACAGTAGGTTTAGAAACCCTCAAAAGTAGTGAAAAATGTGGTGAGCGTGAAGTTTCTAACCAGTTTTCCCCTCACACGTATGAATACATGCGATCATACATTTCTGTTGCACTCATTCAGCAGTGTCATATAAAAAAGTATATATGTCCTGCTCTAATATCCCCAATCGACAGCTGATGCAGGGTTGCATTTTCTCTTTCCTACTATAAAATACTTTTTAAATTCTAAACATTTTAAATTTAATTTTTTTTATTTTTCTTTTTAAATAAACAATTTATACAGAATTACAAATATTTATATTCAATAGAAAAATTATTAATATTCAAAAATAAAGAATAAGTAAATAGAACTCTTTATAAATAAAACAAAAAGAAAGATTAAGTATATAAAAATCATAATAATATCTGAAAGAAAAGAATAATATTATCTGATTGTTTAAAATATAAAACAAACATTTGTGTTCACATATTATCTTAGATTGTGCAGGCCGCCTTAAACGCATTAATACATACTTATGTATGTATGTATTTATTTTTGCGTATTATATTGGATTTCAAACAACGCACTCTTATTTTCACATACTTAACAATTTAAATTTGCTACTTCTGATAATATTGCTGCTGCTGCTATTTACAATTCAGTTCTAATTTCCAATGCTATAAAAATAATTGAAGTATTTATTTACAAAATATTGTTAAAAATCACATAAATTTCATTCGCTTATCTTCTTATTAAACGAACACGAATAACACGCGTCTTTCAATCGTTTTTATTACTGTTTTTCGGATTTTCTTTTGGCACTATTGACAATTATTTTTTCTCCTACGCACTCATTCAAATAAATCAAGAAATGAAAGAAACTTTTTTCATCACATTTAGGTAAACAAAAAATATCCCGAAAATGTGCGTTGGTATTAGTGCATAGAGAAAACATGTGTAGTTGTATTGAAATTTTTGAGAAAAGTGGTTTGCTGTGACTGAAAGGTCGTATCTATATATATCTATATATAATAGGTTGTCAAAAAAGTCTTGCGGTATTTTTATTGAATTTTTTCAATCTTCAATTGTTCATAAAATTTTTTGATGACTCATGCCCAGCTCTTGACCATTGCTACGGCTGCTACTATGCCGGTCTCCTTCGACCAATTGAGCGAGAGGACTTCCGGAGTATGGCGCATCTTCGACCACCTCTACACCAGAACGAAAACGTTGAAACCATCGTTGTGCGGTGGAAATGGAAACTGTATCGGGTCCATAAATTGCCCAAATTTTATTGGCGGCTTGAGATGCATTTTTGCCTTTATCGTAGTGGTACATGCTTGCTCCATGTTTGCGACGCTATAACTCACGAACGGCTTAAAAGAAACGACAATCAATCAGAGAAGTTTAGCGCGTGAAATGAGCTTTCCAAAATGGTATATCCGTAGCATGACCCGATGCGACGAATAAACCTAGAACTACGCGCTCTCAGCGCCAACTAGCGAAAATACCGCAAAACTTTTTTGATATAATATAAAAGAAAATTGTTGTTAGTTATACCATTTATAGCTCAAGAACAGCTGAACCGATTTGGCTGAAAATCGGTGGGAAGGTAGCTTAGAACCAGGGTAAGGACATAGGATACCTTTCATCTCTTTATATTAGAATCTAATACAACTCATAAATACAAAAATTATATTTCAAATCATAAGCATATTTTCAAAACTCATGTTTATAGGAATCACTTGAATATATGCGTACAATTTTATACAAATTATTCCTCAAAAGTAATACAACTGCTATGAATTTGGAATAAAAGAAAAGAACTGCAACCAAATACCCAGTGAAATAGATTATAACTGGCTCAGTAATCAGTCGTTGAGTAAGTATTAAATGGAGTGTAACCCAAAAGACTGATGTCATAACCTTTTTAGTCGACTTTTTCGTCTTTCCACGCCCGAGAACCGGTTCAACATGAACAGTTCGCTAGAATGACTGTCGATTGGACTCCAGTGGGAAATGATGGAGTTATATTATTGTCACACGCCGACGTAATAATGCTGTTTTATTACGATAAAAAACACTAAAAGCTTTTCAGAATCAGTTATTCGTTGCTTTTATAGGATTATGAACTAGCGAGGCATCCACTTTGCACAGAGCATTCGCCTCTTTAGAGGATCATTGTCCTCGGTGCTCATTTCGCCTGTTTCCAGCTTAGCGACTATCTTTTCAACAGTGGATTTTCCTGAGCCCAAATTCAACAGTATTTTTCCCCAGAAAGCAATGCTTTGTTAACACAAGAACTGCTTTATGATCCATTTTTTTGAGAACTAACACAAGTTGTTTCACAAGAGTGTCATAACTAAGAGATATAATCCAACTAATAGAAATCCTATAGATGGTAGCAGTAGTATTATCTATGTATCAGCCACAGTGAAGCGTGGACCAGTCCTCTAGTATTACAATAAAAGTATGGAGCATACACACCGATATATGTATATTATATAATAGTATGTTTAAAGATTTACGATTCATCATCTTTGAGCACCACTATGCATATGCCAATAGATTTAAGTTGCAATAAAACTTGCCTTTAGCTTTCGCATATATTTCGGGGTTACCAATRCAAAGTCAGCACATTCCACAGCATTGAAGGCTACTTAAGGCATTAACAAAAGTCAACTTATCATTYAGCATCATTAACTATAATAACCATATTATCTTATATAGATTCCTTCACGTTGAAGTATCAGCCGTATTCCCACGTTGGTAGTTTTTGTTGCTTTTGTGTGATCAATTTTTCAAAAGAAAASTTTGTGRTCAAAGGAAATGCACYTTCCTGWAGTCTTAACAAAACTCAATGCGGAGCAAGCGAGAAGTGTGAAGTTTTTGATGTGGTCTCTCTTATTTTCTTTCGAATTCTCTTTGTGCGGTTTAAATCTAAAACATCATTCGTCCACAATTTGAAGTTAATGAAGATTTGGTTAGAAGACACAATAGTCTTAAGTARTTCACTCAATCCGCAACTACTCCGCAGAGACTAAAGGAATCAAATTACTAATAAAATAAGCACAAACAACAAAAAGCAGCACACACAATGTCTAAGGCGGGAAAGTTGGAAAATCTCCATGTAAGAAGTACCAAAATTATTAGAAAACAAAACATTGCAGGTGAACCAAGTTGTACTGTCAAAGGGAATTGGCTAGCSCCGTTATGACCTCCGAGTAGTAAAATGAAGATTAAGCTTTTGTGACATAATGTCACAGGAGTTGCTAAAAAACTTGATTATTAAGTGGTGCAATATATTCCAAACTTTCTGTTAATAACCAGCTTAATCTAGACAAGAACTAAAAGTAATAATGTCAAGCATAATGAGAACTTATTGATTTGTGTTTCCACAAAATAKGGAGTTGAATCGTTACAACTTTTTTCTTTACAAAAGGCACTATATTTATGTTGCGTATCTAGTTGAAGACCTCTTACCAGAAGCGAGCGAGATCCTTATGCGTCTTGCACGTAAATATAAATATTTGCAATTGCTAAAATATTTTACTCATACGCCATGTTCCACATATAACCTATGAAATCATGCGGGATATGTTGCAATATTTCGTCTTTATTTTTCGCCACTTGTGTTGTCTGTTTATATGCAAGTATGTATGTTATAAATAACTTTTATACAAAAGGGAGTATTTATAAGTCACGTCAAGTTTAGAATTTTCACACCATATACATTTTTTTTAGCTTAAGGAACTCTTTAGGCTACTAAATATATTTTTAAATTGTTAGTATACTGAACACAATTTCCTTTTCCTGTCCAATCTGCTGCTAAAGAATTTGGGTCTATCAGGGACTGCCTTCTTG
>NW_017537116.1:111304-125025 GCF_001853355.1 Bactrocera latifrons | reverse complement strand
TAATTGCAGTCCATTTGATTTCAAATGTAATTAGTTGATAAAAACAGGGCATAGAAGTAAATTCGCCATTGATCATTTCTATTTCAATTAGTTCCAACAAAGCATTTCTGTGCAAGATAGATTTAACTTTTTGTTATGTGGTATATATTAATTATACTATATTAGACAGCCAAGCGATTTGTCAGGAAATTTTGAAGATAAGCTACTTTTTCTAATCTCTTTTACGTCTTTATCATATTTAGTGCTTTAGAAGGGTACACGATATCCTAAGGCAAAGGAGCTCCGTCTAGCGAATGGTTGATGAAGACAGAGCAAATCAAATTTACAACATAACAACTGTTTCATGACAAATATTGAACTGCTGAGAAAGATAATAGAGACTATGAGTCAAAGGATACTTTAAACTCTAATATAAAAGAGTTATAAATTGTGAATGAGAATTGGAAATAAAAAATAAAACGCAAAATATTTAATTATTCATCAATATTTATTTTGTKGACTTCAAAGTAATCCCCATCATATGTAATATACTTATGAYAACGATTTTTCCAGTCCTGTAAGCACTTTTGAGAGGCATTGTTTGGATGGCCATCATTCGGCGAGTTTCGTTCTATCTGTTTGATGGACTGAAAATGGGTTACACGTAGCGGCAATTTCAGTTTGGGAAGAAATAAAAAATCAGACAAAGCCAAATCAGGTGAATACGGTGGTTCATCGATGCTATTAATAGCGTTTTCGTCTTTAAATTCGGTCACAGTAGTAATCTTAAAAAAATTAGATTTATCAGGACGAGTCAAGCCAGAACGCATTTCTTTCGCAAAATATCCAACAAAAACATTCGAACCAGAAGATGTCCAGAAAKATGTCAAGCTCTCTTCCCATTTCTCAATTAAATGATGATTTTTAATCCCCATATCCTTCACTTTTTCAACACTTTCATCTGTTGAAAGAAGTCGCCCAGAACGAGGCATGTCTTCAACGATCTTTCGATCTTTAACCTTTTTTATGTAACATTAAAATAAACCGAATGAGAAAACTAATGTTCTTCTGTACGCTCGATGATTTGCTCTCACAAAGGATAATGCAGGAGGTTACTMTATTTCAAGGAGTCTGAGATTATTCAAATTTAAAAGTTATTCAGGATTTTGTGAGATTAAAGCTAAAATACCTAGGGTCTGACACTTTTAAACACTCAGATAAATTAGCGGAAACTAATTGTAGACTTGTAATAGGTTCAATAAATTGACAATCAATATCCAATTACGGAATTAATCAGATGTTATGCCAAATATTGGTATTTAATATATATGTATATGTAGATTTCGATCAACTGAAAGTCGTTTTGATTTAATTCGTTTAATTAAATTTATTTAATAATTATATTGATAATAAAATGTTAATGGTGGTCTGAGAGGTTTGATGACCGTATATCGACATACTCTTTCGAAGCACGTGTTACCCTCCGTTTTTTTCTCATCTTCGTCTTTTGGTCATTCTGTTCGTCAAGTTTACAATGTCGCATTTAATAAGTGTTAAAAGTTACGTGCACTTCTAGTTGTCTTGCGTTCGTCTGTCGGTCTCACATACATAATTGAAATTTTAAACAATTTAATTCGACATATTTTTGTTCCTTAAAAATTACCCAATTTTCCTAATTTTATACACAACGTTATCGAGAAAGATGATTTGTAAAAATGGTGACCTTAGAACTCGTCTAAAAGGCAATATATTCTCGTTCCAATTTATAATTAATCCAATCTATTATGAAGACCTTATAATTGCCAAACAACTTAAGAAATGAAGAAATTTTCAATTTCTTGTGTTTTAAACAATTTTTAAATAGATAATTTTTCTGATAAATTTTTGCTAGCATTTAAAATAAGGATTTTTTTTTTTTTTTTTTTTTGAAAATCGGTAAAATATTCCATCCATAAAATAAACACAATTTTTCGTAATACCTTATTTTAATACTTTTATTTTATAGTTTGTTTATATATATATATATATGTTTTAATATATATTAGATTTKTTGAATACTTTTTTTTTCAATCACTCGTTTGTGAAAAGTTATTAATAGCTCACTTCCCGTTAGCGAGCACTGCTAATCRATTTTACTTCGCTATTTTGAAATCTATTTGTATACTATCAATAAGTTTTCAAAATA
The DNA here is from genome assembly GCF_001853355.1 of Bactrocera latifrons. Taxonomy (NCBI): domain Eukaryota; kingdom Metazoa; phylum Arthropoda; class Insecta; order Diptera; family Tephritidae; genus Bactrocera; species Bactrocera latifrons. Next base: position 122,861 of record NW_017537116.1, on the reverse strand, counting down.
ACCACAGATGTTTTTCTATTGTCAATACTTCTTCCAGAATGCTAAATCACTCCAAAAGCGTTGCGAAAGCGGTCTCGTGCGTACAGCCCAATGGAYGAACGTGGACYATGCTAGCTGCTAGCGCCTAAAAGACACCTTGCTGTGGAAGTCGAGAAATTCAATAACTTACCAGAAATGAGCGATTTGTGCGAAAGTTTCATGTAAATTGACTGCTGCCACGACGCTCTCTACAGCAATTTTAACTCGTAAGTGTGTATGTCACCGCCATTTGGCTGCATCTGTTGCTGTTTCTGCCAGCGCTGTTGCTGCTGCTCACCTTTGCACACCGCGAGTGTGCCTGCTAATATCGTACACGCGATTTGTGAGTTCGAAAATGTAATGCGCGAGCGTCCAGATACACATGTGCTTGTATGCCTCAAGCTGCATGAGAATTGACGTTCATTTCGAAAACACCGTCACCTCTACAAAAGCGCAACAACATGTTGTGAGGGTAATGTTTTGATTGTTTACGCACGTGTACTGTTTAAGGCTACTCATTCTTGTTGTTGTAGACAATYTGGATATTTGTTTTTCTTTGTTTGTGTRYTCTGTCTATCTGTSTCTCCGTAAATGCAACTCGTTCAGCAATGGCTTATCCTTTCATGCGTACAAGCACATATACACACCACACTTACATGCATATAGCTAATGCAAGCGCTAATTGTTACTCTTTCTTTTCTAATGTGCAGTTCTTCTTCTCTCTGACGACATGACGTTAGGAACATATGCTTGTCCTGTGATATTTTTCTTTTTCCTTTTTTTGTCACGAAGTTTTTGAAAACAACTTATACAATTATTGCCGGTGTTTGTGCGCAAGCGATTAGTGCTTGGCAAGCTGCGATTGCATTTGTATACACACATTCAAATAGCTGTACATAGTTATATTTGTATGTATGCACTTAGCTGTTTTGTCTCTCTTGTAAAGTGTTGAAACTTAATTGGATTAGTTGCATAAACTTAATTATTGCAGCYGTCTGCAAATACGCGTTATATCCTTGTTACTAACGAAGTCACTAAAATCCACTCTTGTACCCTCGCATATGCAGAATTTATTTACATTGCTTTAGTCAGCTTTCAACAAAATGCTGCATTCTTGCACCGTTTTTCACATAACATATGTATATATTGCATTTTCGAATTGCCGCGTGCAACAGTTAACAAATCGATGAACGTCACAGCAGAGATATCATCAGTCAGTCAGCCAAATAGCAAAGCGGTTTGCTTTCCTACGATACTGACTGATAGCAAATACGAAGGTGGGTCGAGAAGAGCAGAAGCCAAAATAGTTTAGTTTTCCAGTTATATAAATAACCGAAATTTTCGACAGAAGCTAGTAATGAATTGCTTGAGGAAATCGGTCAACCCGCAGCCTTCCAGAAGATAGGAATTTGGTAATTTTTTTTGGAAGCAAAGATCGAAGAAAGGAGTTCCTCAATTTCGAGCTTGATCAAAAATATATTATATATGACTAAATACGAATGCAAAAAAATGACGCTTACAGTGTGGTACAAATTGGTGACTACAAAGACAATCTTCATAATTATCTTTYACAAAATAGCTTCTGAGGCGCTAGTGATTCCAGTAACGCGTGAAATCTTAAACACAACATAGTTTTGAATCTTAGACAATATACCAAAGACCTTTTAATTTAAATTTCACGCGAAAACCCGTTCGTCGAACTATTTTTTCTAAGTTGGTATGACTGTCAGTGACATCTGTGCCAAATGTTACATCAAACTAGTCATTATTTTTTAGTATACGCTTTTCTTTCTGAAGTACATAAAGTGCATTCGGCGATATTTAYGATGAGAAAAATTATTCAGCTCCTTTAAAGTTTGTGTGCGGAATCAAAATTCTGGAGCCAAGGCATTGAGTTTGTTGGAAAAGCTTTCGGTTACCACTATTCTACTCTTTGGCGAGAAAAAGTAAAAGTCAAACAAGTAAGGAAGGGCTAAGTTTGGGCACAAACGGACATTTAATACTCTTGGAACTTGTAGAGTCCGAGCGAGATGTATTCCCTCAGATTGTGGCAAAGCTTTATATTAAAATACGTTGCGAAAGTATTAACCATAGTGATATTGCTATATTTTCAGCTAAGAGGATATTAAAAAAATTTCCAAATAAGTGATATAATATGTATGACCGTAGACCGTAGAGGCTAAACTTAATAATTAAAGTRAATATGGAAAACGTCAACCAGAGGTTCGAAATGTTTTACATCAGCTATTAGACTTTTATAAACGCATATATTTCAGCATTTTTGAAGATATCGGTTTTAAATAAATAATTCAAAAATGATTTCCATTTGTAATATGAATACTTAATTGAGGTTTTTGAAAATGTCTTTAAAAAATCCGAACTGCTTATTAATTAAAAATATTTGTTGGTATTGAGTTTCAAGGTATTTTTATTGAAAATCAAAGAGAAGGTTTAGGACATGATTGACTGTTTATGTAGAATTGAAAAACTCTTAACGATAACATGGCAACAAAAAACTTTTAATTTTTTAATTTTTAAAGAAGTGATATTTTCATAAATATTTTATACACTGAAATATGTTTAGCGTTATGCAAAGAAATTTCAAATATTTTAAATCGACATTATCTCTTTGATATACTGCCTCAGTAACAAAATTTTTCAAGCTATTATTCTAAACAGCACTCGGGAAGATAACTAATGGGTAAATAGTAAAGAAAATATGTACTTGTAATAATTATATTTCMAAATATGTATAGGAAATACATAAAAAGATGGATATCAAAGATCGTAATTTTTCAAGGATCTTCACAAAAATACTTAGATCTTCCAAGAGGTGTTAGTTGCATATCACGTCGATGAAATGACGCATAGACAGTAAACGACTATTTCCTGGAAAAGAGAAAAAGCTACGTAGTACTCAAACTAAACTTTAAATTCGTTTTATTTACTTTTCCATTCAATTCAATTTTCTCTGAGCTTAAAGCAGCATATCTCMCAGAACGTATAAAGTGTCATATCCACACATGGGGCGCATTCTCTGTCTGGCCTTCTTTAACTCAAATTCACAGTTTTATGCACGCAAGCAGCAGCAAGAGCAACAGCTAAGACAGAGTACCTTAAGCGTAACTTGGCGATACATGCAACAGTTTGGAATCACGAAATGCGGCATTTATCTTATTTGCGAGCAATGCAAATGTTGCAGCATATACCGCGTCAATTGCTGCTAACTTTTATGGTGCTTGCTATGTCTCGAGCAGAAACTATTTTGTATGCGCTGCTTTACTGTTCTTCATAAACTGTTTTCTATGCAATACATATAATTTGCACATATGTATAAAACATATGCATAACTAGCTAGTACAATTTCGAAAGAGTAATTGTTGCAAATAAGAATAAAACGCAGTCTGCCAAAGCCAAAAGAATGAAAATTGTTTAGTTCTAGTCTAAGAGAGAGCAACCCCGCGCCAATATGTATATATTTATGTCGTTATTATCACTTCGTGTACAAGTTACATACAACTCTGTAACGGTAAAATATTTTTTAATAAATTCTAACGGAATAACAATAAAAATAAATTTGTAACTTAAAATACATACAAAGGTGCATGTAGAGGCAGCGCCGATGATGTAGTAGTACTCATACGCCCTGTAGTACTCAACATATATCGTAATAAAAGTAAAGCTCAGTTCTGCAATATATTACTTTCCATCGCCACAGTTGCTGCCCATTGACGGAATATAAAGACAGTTAAAAAGTTGGTGAGAAAATACACACAATAAAAGTGTCGTAAAGCGGCGGCGCAGCCTCTTTTAACAACGCATATGTGTGTATCCAAGTATTGGCTGTGTTGAGAACTAACCGCCAGAAAGACAAACATCAGCGAATCACAATGCCAAACGCGTACACGCAGTTTTGCTTCATTAAATTTTTATCGTCTACCGAAATGAAAAAGGCRTATAACAAAGCGCAAGCGACGTGCTCTTTTGAACAACTCATTTACACACACCTACACGTGCACATGTGAGTCTTATCTTATTACACTGTACTGCAGCAACTCTGAGCTTTAATTTATAAGCAAAAACCCGGTTATTCATATGATGTGTATGTGTAGATTCCTGCTTTCATTGGTAAGTGCTTGAATGCCAACAAGTCACAGGGACTCGGGTTGCCATAAATATACGATGAAAAACGATCTTTGCCACAAAATCTCCAGGTGATAGATTTTTACAGTGTTTCATATTATTGATAACTCAATTGTATTACATACAACTGATATTTGATAGAGATTATACATTATTTTATTTACACTTTTAATTTTGTACCACTATACCATTTCCGCAAAGAAAGCAARAAACTTTTTGTGTGTTGACGAAGGAAATCTGATAAGGGGGGGGAAGCATCAAACAGTCGATTTTTTTTTTTTTTTTTGCTTAAACTTTTTAAAAATAATCTAAGAATATGTCCCCAAAGTTGTAGATGGGGATTCGAAATATTTTCAAAGCTAGAAGGGAAACCGTGACCGAGCGTCTAGCAGATATATTAGCGATTGGGCAGAAAGTGAAAACATTGGCGCGCGATTTCTCGGCTTTTTATTTTAACGATTTTCTTAATTGCCGGGCAGGATAGAAAAAAAACTAAACGTCGTATTGAGTTGGGGCTAAGTTTATTAAATTTGGCATTAAATTATCTTCTATTTAAACTAAAAAAAAACTAAGAAAAGTCAAGTTTGAAAATATTTTTAAAAAACATAAGGCATTTTTTTTTAGTCAAAAACCAATTTTTAAAATTTAAAAAAAATTTTAAAATTTTACACATTTTTTTGGATTTTTTTTAGTTTAACTAGAAAACAAATTTTAAATTAATCTCTTTGAATTTTCTGTTTCCGATAGAAATTGGAACCCGCATGCTGCCCGCCGTCCGACAAATGCACATGCATAATGAATCGGTTAATTGCTTCCCAAAAGCAGAATATCAAAAATTTCATCTCCAAAAAATTTGTTAATAATGTTTAAATACACTAATATTATATATTCCTTAGAAATTTTGTATTCATCAATTATTTTCTCCCAAAAAAAATCTCAAAATATAGATTTTTTGAAGTCCCTAAAGCTGGCTTTTCCCTTAATACTTARKCTGCRAACGTAAATGAAAATTTTGCTGAAAATTCAGAATATAAACTCAAATTTTCAAGTAGTGCATATTGGACTACATTTTATAGCGGTACTTTTTGCGGTATAGAAAATTTTTATTCAGAAATAAGTTAATGACATGTAATTAATTAAAATATTAAAAATAAAACACATTCAGCTATAGATAAATCAATTGAAAGATACTGAGCTTTACAAAATGAGCTCGAAATGTAAGAGACTGGCATGCGATGAAAAAATAATATTTTTTACTTTTTTTTATATAATTTCACTTACACCTAAATTGAACTAAATATTTTTGTTTTATTTTCTATTTACTTTTAAAGCGATAAAATCGGTCGCTTTTTTGTGTTTCACTCATTAAATGTAATAAATAAAAACTATAGTTAAGATTAGATAATATAATTTGGTTTCTTCTGCTTACTAAAAACATGTAAAAAACACAAAATTGAAAAAAGTCAGAAAAAAAATGAAAGAAAATACAGCGGTAAGGTTTGCGTGGCTACGAGAATATCTTTAATCTATGAATGCTTCAACTAATAGGACTTCGAGTTTATTTTATTATACATATATCTTTTTAGTTCTAGTAAAATTTTATTCATCAGCTACTTGCTGGATCATGAGTATGTAAATTATWAAACACCCACATAAAGTGGTTTAATGGTGAGAAATCACAACTTATTGGCGGCCATTTGGTCCAACAATTTTTTGAAATAAACGAATTTCCAAACTTTTCTCGCAATAACTCGGTTCTTACACATCTGTGTGGCACGAAATTTCATCTTCCTGGAACTATATGTTGTAAAGATCTACTTGTTTCAATTTCAGCCATAAAGAGTTGGTCATCGTTGTTCATTGACAGTAACGGTGTCACCTGTTTCATTTCGAAGGAAGTACAGACCGATGGTTCCACCAGACCAAAATAATTGTCTATCGTTTATTCGACTCTTCCCAGCTCATGCAACAGTMATTTGATGAATGTTGGTATGAAATTGTCACAAAAACAACAATATTGAAAATTTAAAATCGTCACAAACCACGTTTTTTTTTAATTTTTCCAAAAAAATTTTTTTTTTTTTTTTTTTTTGTAGGTTTTTAGTTTAAGACTATAAAATGACGTTCATGCAACGTAAAGCAGGCAACAAGTTTTCGGTGACATTGCTTCAGGCGGTGGAATCATGAAGGCAGAAAGGCAGGCAGTGAAAAGAGCAGTGAGAGCGGACGATGAAGTCGCGGACGATGGTGCGGCGCAGTGACGGGCGTTACTGCCAGCGGATGAGGTAAAATGGAACCGAAATTTATGTGACCTCCATTTAATTACAACTAAAAACTACTTCAGCTGAGCTCTCCTGGGGTTTATCTGACCTCTTTTTATTATATTCTTTATTATATTCTACGCCCTTTCCCTTACTTGTGATTGTAGCAACATTTCAATGTTTATCTTTCGTTTCCGGGCGGAAATTGTATTATTGTATTGAGTCTTCGCATTACTTAATGATATTTTAAACTATTTTGCAGCTTCCGTCCKCCAACACTGAATGTGGCAAAGTTGGCGAATATTACAGCCTGACCAATGATTGTTATACGAAGCGCTGCCTTACTTTCGCTAAGAGATTTCTGATTAGCAAAGGGAAACAGTTTTTAACTGATATATCTACTATACATAACACGAGTATATACATAAATAATACTTACAATATTAAAAATGCTGTTTTTTAAAGAATTTAAGAAGGTGTAGACTTAAAATATTAAACTTAATTTAGCTTCTCTATTAAATTTTAAGAAAAGTTGAGAGAGTGGAGTTCCCAACGTTGTACCGCTAGGCGATTTATTACGGCTTTACTTATTTCGTAATTCAGATGTGTGAAAGTAAACGACAAGAAAGTGTAAYTTATATCGCGTTGTTATCATAAAATTACGAGCTCGTGAGCACAGAAGTTTAATTAGAGTACGTTGGTATACATGTTATAACTTGTATTGAAGAGAGAAGCTTTCAAGTGCTAATTTATAGTTATATTTATTGTTATACAGAGTGGCGCAAAAGTCAGAAGATGATCAGAATATGCTATGACTTTTGCAATTGACTTCTAATGTCAGTTCTGACATTTGTGGAGTAAACACATGCGAAATACACGTAAATAAACAATGGTATGCTACACTGCTTGCCACAACCGATATGCTGAAGGTTCCCGGGCGTCTAATCTCCCGTTTTGCCGATGTGCACTGGCCAGCAAGATCGCCTGATTTGACCGCTCCAGACTTCATTTTATGGCGCTTTTTGAAGTCGCAGGCTTATGTAAATAAGCTTCCAACTCCTGCAGCTCTTACAGATAATATCCGTCAAAAATGTGAGGACCTATCGCCGTACGTTCTGGCCAAAGTGATGGAAAATGCCATAAAAAGGGCTCAAATGACAATCAACTGTGGCGGTGGCCATTTACATGATATCATAAAAAGTTGTTCAGATTCAAAAAAACATCGGAAGGTAATTTTTGCGCCACCTGTTATTATTCGCAATCTATTGTTATAATCAACAAAATAGGAGTTTATTTTGTTGAAATTTCTAATCGAATGATGCCGTAGGATATACCATATATACAGCTCCTGAACCGGTGCTGCCAAATTGACTTGGGCTAGTATTCGACGCAACATCCAATGGAAAAAATGGATAACATAGATAGGAAACGGTATGTTATCAATCATTATCGGTTTAATAACTAATTTGGGTCCAACAGAAGCCCCTGCCTTAAATAGAAGTGTTTACTTTGAAAGCGGGAATTTTCTGAATTATCGTTGTAGTTTAGCGTAGTTTACTGATTCGATTGTGGCTGCGTATGTTCAAGCATCTTTTGAACAAAATAGCGATGAGTCACATCGAATGACTACCGGATTTAATGAGAAGTTTTTTTCGTTCCCGAAATAAATTTGGAATTTTGTCATTGCCTTGGAAAGTAGGAATAGCTGAAATAGAAAGAAATRGTAGGAGGCAGCTCTTACTACTACTTGCCACCACATTCAACATTATATATTATATATATGAATAGCTATATTGAAAAACAATATAGGGTCGTACCACCCACCTATTTAAAGTAGTGGTGTGTATTAAAGACGCACGAGTCTTACTTCGGTGATATCGAGATCAGGCTTTATTCCAACTAAATTAATAGTAATAAACCGAAATTTCATGAAATTCAAGTATTATGAGTTAAATTGTATTCAGAATGCTATACTGTCGCATTATTCTCTGTTATGGTAGGCAATTAAATGATAAAATTGATAAACTAGTAATGGATTAGAATTGAATTATGAGAGCCATACATACAATGAGTTGAAGTGAGGTTATGGGAGATATCGTTTCTGTTGTCATACTTGAATGAACTGACTAACTATTATATAGCAAGATCTTACTAAATAGTAAAATTTTATAGTGAGGGTGAGCCTGGAACTCGTTACCTGTACATCATATATAATTAGTGTCGATTGCTTTGTACTCGACGCAGGTATTGTATTTTCGTAAATAATTATCAGATCAGGGCGAAGTGTGATACAACAAAGATGGAAGGTCTGCTAAGTAAGTCAAAATGGTGCCTGTAGGCATCCAAAGCAGCAACTATTGTACACCTATACCATCAATGTGCACTTCAAGACTTCAACTTAAAAAAATAAAAGAAGGAAATAAGTATAAGATTTGTATGATTATCTCCTTTTATGTATATTATAATTTTATAAATATTTTCTATATTGTATACGGAACATTTTTTATAAAAATTAGTTGACGTGAACCGTTATTTTGTTAAGAAAAATATGCAAAACAAATATTTGGCGCATTTTATAATATGTGTATATAACATAGAGACATACTACATGTGTAAAGCTCTCATACTTATGTACGATTACCTTAACAAAAATTATTTTTAAACTATCAACGCTTGTTCCTTCTATTGTTCACACTTCCATGTAGTTTGTTGCGATTGTTTTGCTATATCTATTGTATATTAAGAGCTTCACTGCCGTTAGGTAAACTCGCTGCTTGCTGTCTTTTCCCCATTGCCGCAAAGAAATAAAAGCGTCCACAACAATCTGGCCATTCAGCATTTCAGCGTGACATTTTTGCCGGCGGAGATGCTGAGACAGCYATTGTTGTGCAACCATTGTCACCAAGCTGTTGTTGTTTGATCGCCATTACTAGCGGCACAAAGCGCCGATGTCGATGTCGTCGGTTGCCACTTGAGCGCGTGCTTTGTAGGCAAGATTATATAACAACAACAATAGTTACAGCAAAATCGCTTTATCATTGAAGCAGTTGCAAGGCCTTAAATATTTCATTTTAGCTCTGTTGCCCTCGGCCATAACCATCCTGGACTGGTTGTGTCGTTCCTGTAGCCCGACGCAGTTATGATGATGAAGCAAGTGACGATATCTGTGGTTATACCATATATTGCCTTGTAGTATATGCATGTATCAATGAATTATGAGCGAACGTACACTTTTGGACATCTGCATTTATCGAAATATATTCCTATGTACATGTATAGTAGAGTCCGTGGAAGAGAATAGAAATCTGAAAGTATAAAAAAGAAGTAACATCCGTCTGCTGTTTTATGTACTGCAAAGCAGAGTTGGAAAAAATACTACCTAACCCATTTATCATACTCAGTTTGAGTCACTGAGCTGAATAGATGAGAGGCTTAGAATCAGAATTGTTCTTCATAACAGGATACTACTTTTATATTCCCTGTGAGAAGGTATCTTAAAGCATTTTTGAAGCTATTGTGCACACAGAGAAAGTCTTACCAAGTTTTTTGATAAAATCCTTCACTGTAATTTAAAAAAGTTTTAGACGTAGAGATCTGCTAAATGCTTGAATTTAAAATTTTAGGTTTACAACACTTTCTATTGGAGCTGAGATAGGCGACTATTATATAATGTGTATTTATGATCGACAAAACAGAAAATATAAGTAACTCCAAATTTCATAATTATAATATAAATAGATTCCAATTATAAAATATTTATATACATAAATATTGGTATTACTCATTGGTTTCAATACTCAAACCTTTATAATTCTAAATAAATGTCTGATCCGTTTTTAATAATTTCCAGGCATGTTCGATTGTCAGATCATATCTGAGCAAAAAGTTTTCATACAAAATTTGGACCTTTGCAAGTAATTGTTTCTTTTCTGGATGTTATTTCTCACACATTTCTGTAAGTCTAGTTYCCTTACCTTTTTCCTAATGAGATCATGAATGCTAGCATGGTAACAATTCAAATCAAATTCAAATCTTGCGCCAGCAACCCAGATTTCCTTAAGCCTCAAATGTACTTATCATATTTCCAACTTAAATCGACTTCATGGCCAATGTGTCGAAAGATATTAAGTAATGTTACTGGCATATTCGTAAGACTTTAAGGAATTATTTGCGTTAGTAAATATGAAGTATGAAAAATCGTTTTCACTGTTCTGGTTAAGTTGTTCCTAAACCATGCTAGTCATATAATATTTGAGCGCAACTTAAGCTATTCATTATTGTAAACTTTAGTGAAAACTTAAAAGGTGAACGGATTTATATACACACTCATATATGAGTGAGTAATGTAGCAAAATACAGCAGTTAGAAGAAACTACTGGAATATCTAATGAATATGACGATATGATTAGTTTAGTTTGTTCATAACTGGATTTAAAAGCACGGTCGTTTGGTATGAGTTTGAGATAAAGAAAATACATTTTATTTTCTTGAAAGACTTTTGTGACTTTGCTTTCGAAGCATTATCAATATATATAATATACAATCATACATATATTTACATATTCTAACAAGTCCATTAAGCTTGAAATACGTTGGAATTGAARTGGTCTTATAAAATGTTCCGTCGGCTGCAGAAATCTAGCAGGAGTTATACAATATCTAACTGTAATAAAGTAAGCATCCACATTCARTCACACACAAACATATAACATCTGTGCCAATTGCTATGGCATGAATATACACAATTTTCAGTTTTCTCACCTTTAAATTTACTGAACCTTATAAATCCTGCTCAGCAAAGGCATATTAAATTTTTCGTTCTTTTTTATCTTTTACAATTTGCACATTTCTATTTATATATGTGTATTTATTTCATTGATTGTCTCAAATGTACACATGCAGGTATTCTGTGGAGTTCGTAGACGCCATTTCCATGAAATGAATTGAACCACACGGCGCTGATTGTTTGCCTTCGGTATCTAACGTTATTGTTACGTGTACTCTTTTTGCAGCTCGTATTGTATAAAATATGTGTTTACTTTTACAGCCTGTTTGAGAGCTTTTACGCCAGATGTTGCTGAAATTATYGAAAAAGGACCCTAAATCCTTGCAAGAAGATAAATGGGAGATAATAT
>NW_017537116.1:102331-105178 GCF_001853355.1 Bactrocera latifrons | reverse complement strand
CACTCAGCTCAAAAATTTAACGGCACTTTTCTCGAAACTATATTTCTTAAGTCAGGCGATGATGGACATTTTTTATACTCTCAAATAAATATTACACAAAGCTTGAGAGACCGAAATTCGATTTAGTTTGCCTTATTCCCAGAGTAAATACGCTTTACTTAATACTATGTTCGGACCGACATTGAAAACATTTTGAAAACACATTTGTATGTTGTGGAATCTAAGTCGTTCGGTTCGACAATGTGTGTTTTCGATGAGTTTTCACCGCCAACTAGCAAACGCGGCATTCTCTTGCTAATGCAAAATTTCATGGTGACACAAAATGCAAAAATCCTATACCGAAATATAAAAGGCCAAGAGAGCACCCATTGCAGAATCTAGTGATATATGGTGGCACGAAAATAAACATGGGTTTTGGTTTGACATATTTGACAGCCAATACAATTAATTTTTTTGCGTGTGTTTGCTGTTGTGCCGTTGCACCAAAGGGAAAATTCTGCAATTTCTGCACGGTGCAAGGTTTTGCAAGAGCAAGAAAATCCCCTTAATATGAGAATATCAAGCGACAGCTGTATTTGTATGTGGAATGTAAACAAATATCAAGTGACAATTTAGGGCCGGCAAAACATGTCTTCCAAAAACATCGATTAAACCAGAGCAGTCACCGATTTAGTTTAGTAAGTTTTCAACAAAAACTGTGTTTTCGTTTGACAGATTTTACATGGACGAAAACTAGTTTTCCCACGAAAACATGTTAGTATAAGATATTAAGGCTGGCATAATCTCTTAACGAAATGTCATTCTAAATAATTAACTAATACCGGACCGTTATACCAAATAATTTAATAATAATAATGTTGGCCACCTTTGTGTTTGCCATCAGTCGGCGTCGTCTTAAAGCAAATTTATTTTGCTTTTGTTTTTGTCAGAACACCTGACTGACAATGCGTCGGTGCTGTCACGCTTATCGATTTGCCTGTTGTTGCATAGCAGTTCAAAAATGGAAAAAAGCAATAACATTCATACAATATATATACATATGTACATATAAACAYGCACACCTGTGTAAGAGCGCGCCGTAATTTGAAGGCTAAGTCAAGTAGTGCAAAGGAAGTCTACACAACCGGGGCAAAGTAGTGGCTTTGCCGATTTTCTTGTCGCGAGTCATGCAGCGCGCAGTTGTGACACACCGACTGATGCAAAATTGCAACAATTTAAAAGAGCGCCAGCGGAAGGACAAAACACTAGGAATGAAAGAGTAACAATTAGTGTTTACATATGCTAAATGCATATATATGTTACATGTACATATACAAATATATATATATAAATATTTTATGTGTATATATGTGAAGTATACAAAGCGATAAGCCGATGTTGAGCGAGTTACACTTATAGACAGACACAGAAAAACAGGTGTACATACAAAAAATAATACATACAAGGACGCGCCTGTTGCCATAACAACCACAACAGCAGGCTAACACTGCAACAGAGCACGTGCGAACGCAAACAAAACATTACTCACACCAACATGTTGCTGTATCTCGGTATTGTTGGCATCATTTTCGAAATGAACATCAAGTCTCCTTTCGCACAATCGGCTCTGTTGTCGAAAGCATTTCGAACTCACAAATCACATTTACGATATTAAAAGCAACAGTAGCAGCCGCTAACACACATGCAAACACTAATTGCAGAATAAAGCCTTACTTCGTAGCAGTTGGTTGCGTCTTACGATGCCCACAGTAAACGTGTCCTTTAGGCGCTAACAGCTCACGTAGTACGCTTTCAGCCGTTGGACTATATGCACGTGCCCGCTTCTATAACATTTTTACGTGATTTAGTTTTCACGAAAATAGTCAGCGATTACCGTTCACATTTATATGGAGTGTATAAATCAAATCTTAAAATAGCTAAGCAAAATGACCTATTAGGGCTAGCATAATTTTATTTCATTAAAAATTTGATTCTGTGTTCTRGATATTTATTTAAATATACTCTACTTTCAAAAGTTTCACACTTACCACGTGTCTTTTAATCAAATCTTCATTAACTTCAAATTATGAACGGAGGCTCTGCATAAATATAAATTTATGCCTTTCAACCTTCCATCACCCAAAAACATACAAAGAAGTTCGCAAAGTTCGCAAGAGAGTGAGGGAAAACCACATGAAAAACCTAATTCATTTCACTATTGCTTCACAATATGTTTTKCTAACTTTTCGGCATGGTGAATATGCTTCGTTTGCAAAGTTTTCATTTCAAAATTAGAAAGCAGAAAAGACAAAAATWACAGTCAAGACAATATGGTTACCACATTAAATGACGCTGAATGATAGGCGGATTTTTGCCAAATCCCTAAATAGCCACTGCTTTGATGCTGTGAAATCTGCTGACTTTGTATTGGTAACCCCAAAATATTCTTGTATTCAAGGTAAACTTGTAATTTTTAATAAATTTGGTTGTTTAATGTGTACCCAAAGAGATAAAAATGGACATAATTGAGCAYAAAGGAAAAGCTGCGTATATGTATGTAGTAATTCTTGTTATGCAAGTGTATGTGTTGTATAGAGTTAGAGTATGTGTGCAAATGGATATACTTGTATGTAGCTAGCTAGTTTATCTATTTCGTTTCGTTGTTGTTGTATTGAAAGTGGAAAAGCTAATACAAGGTAATTGCTTCATACACACGACTTAATGTACCAGAAAATTTTAAATAAAAAGTACGAACATCGATTGGGATCTGGGGACATATTTATGCGCAGATGTGRAAAGAATAAGAAAAGAAAAAATTATAAATGCGAAATTCAGTTTCAGATTTTAGTGCTGCACATGGCCTTCATA
>NW_017537116.1:91194-102017 GCF_001853355.1 Bactrocera latifrons | reverse complement strand
CACGCAGCTCACTAAACTCATATTTTATGTTATTTTGTGAGGCAAGCAATAACTATGTAGCTGCATGTACCGTATGTTATGCATAAGACGGCATGGACGTAGATAATTTGAGTCCGGGTTCATGCACGCGTAATTTCGCAGAGGAGATAATCAATAAATGTGATTCAAAATAAAATCATATATATATAGCAACGTAGTAATATTATACCTTTTCCTACTCCATCAATGCCATGCGTATATCCTGCGGTGGCAGCCAGCATCAAATCCCGTGTAAAAGCTTGTAGGTCGCTTTTGATGAATGCTTTAATTTACAACAGTCTTGATTTAATCGAGTATACATATCGCTGATGGTCAGCGTGTTGAAGCCTAGTCGCCTCTATTGGTTAAACATGGCTTATACATATGTAACCTAATTTTTAACGGCGGAGAGCGACAAAAATTTTAATTATGCTTTTCCGCAAATATGACAAGCCGATTCATATATATAGAGCAGGAGAGTGACTTTGTGTATTTGTGCCCCTTCCGTTTGTCATGTTTGCGAGTGTAGACCTGATGACATTGTTGAGCTACAATAGTCTCAAGTTTTAACCGTGTACAAGTGCCCTGTATGTAGTCATGTAAGTACAAGAATGACACAAAGCTTGTCATGACAGCTGGCAAAGTTGCCCCTCGATTTCTTGTTTTCAAGTCTCAAGAGTGTTGCTTCCGATGTTTTGTTTGGCTTTCTTCTTTCACTTTCGTTTCGTTATCAYAGTGACAATTGTTGGTGTTGTTAATTCTATGAATTTCCTAAATTTAACTCCCGTTCTAGGTCCATGTCGCTCASTGTCATACTTCAACGCACACTTTCTGCTCATCTTTTGATCAACTTGTGTATGTTTGCTTCTTTCGCTTCGTTATCACATTTCACGGCTTTTATTGTGCGAATTTTTTGCGCTTTGTGTTCGATTACTGTTTCTATTACCATTACTTTTCGCTTCAATTTTATTTTTTATTTTTTTTTATTTATGGTCTATATAAAACTSTATTTTTATCGGCTCTTCTTCTTTATTGAAAGCGTCTTCTGTTTTTTATTTCTTCCTGAAAATGATAAACAGTTTGTTYGCTTACTTTGCTGCATCATTGTGTTAAGACGCTAAGGGTCGGTATTAGTTCCTTGTTTTACAGCGAAGCATCCTGTTGTTTCCGACCATGTGCGCAGAGCAAGTTAAAATGCGATATGCGAAATTGATTAAGAGCGTTAAGTTACTAGCTGTAATATCGTTGTCACGTGCAGAAAAAATCAGTGGAAAGRCATTAATACTCTTGAGTTATATTTCTGAGATTTCTGATTATAATTTGTGCGAGTAATACTTAATGAAACTCAAACCGCCTACAACATGAAACCAAAATTATATCGAAATCTTCATTGTTGCTAAATAACTTTCCAGCAATCATTTTTTGAGGTCTGAAAACAAAAAAAAAGAATCTGAATACCATGTCGAGGATATAGGTTTTTCAGTTGTTAGTTGCGTATTTTAGTTTCAGTATTATATGGTTTTTTACATCGAAAATATTCAACCAACTTGATAAGAACCAATTTATTTATCACCATGATCGTCATATAATACAAAGTACTCCTAATAAACTCATATCCCACATATTGAAAAATGTATACGTTTTATATTATACGTACCGACCTTTCATGTAAACAAGTGCCACATAAATTATGTGTTGCTCATACGACATGGTGTACTATACCAATATAGGAGAAAAAATAACAAAAGGATATAATGCACATAAAGTGAAAGAAATTAGATTAGATTTTGAACTGAAACATATATAAGTTTCTTCTTTATTCACTACATTATTTGAGAAAATCTTTCTGCAGGTAGATTATTGGTTATTGCCGGCCCTGAAAACTATCAGAGTTATTGGTATCTTCTAGATTGGCGTAGTCACTGCTTACGCGATTATAGCCGAGTTAACAACCGCGCGCCAGTCGTTGCTTCTTTTCGCTACGTGGCGCCAATTGGATATTCCAAGTGAAGTCAGGTCCTTCTCCACTTGGACCTACCACCAGAGTGGAGGTCTTCCTCTTCCTCTGCTTCCCCCGGCGCGTACTGCGTCGAATACTTTCAGAGCTGGAGTGTTTTCGTCCATCCGGACAACATGACTTAGCCAGCGTAGCCGCTGTCTTTTAATTCGCTGAACTATGTCAATGTCGTCGTATATCTCGTACAGCTCATCGTTCCATCGAATGCGATATTCGCCGACTTTGCCTCTCAATTGCCTACTCAGTCCGAAGTAGCACCTGTTGGCAAGAGTTTGGTATCTGGATTAAAAATTTTGTACAATGAGAGAAACAATGTTGACCTCATAAATAAAAGTATTTGTGGTATTTAACTAAAATCCGAATAAAAAAATGGCGATAATTTTATTAGAATATGAACAATTTACACCACTCTAATATCTGTCATTCTTCCGTTTAAGTGCTAAATCTACAAATGTGCGAAAATTATAGCTCAGGCATCAAAACGAGGAGCAAGTCTAGAAATTTTGTCAACAAATAACTGCCAATGCGGAAAACACACTTATCGGTAGTCCCATGGCACACATAAGAATTCATATTTAAGCATTAACGAATACAAGACTTATTTAATGCAAACATTAACGATTATAGAAATATATTCGACAGTACACAAGTATAAGTATGCACATGCGTGTTGTTTGGTATAAATGTTTCTCCTTTTCCTTACAACAAAGTTTGCTGCGAAATAGTTGGCATAGATTCTGTGTAATGACAAAGTTGTAGTGTGCATGCATGGCCACATAAACACTCCCAAATACACMAAGAAACACACTTACTCATGAAAGCGTTATGCCGTTGACCTTTTCACTTCCTCATTTACTGCTTCACCTTCACATACTTTCAACAGTAGCATTTCCTTTCAGTTTAGAGACAGCCGCTCGTGTCAAATGCCGCAAACTGCTCAGCTTCTTTCAAGAACACTGAAGCACATTTGATTGTACTGTAAATGGCATTTGGTGCAGTCACTTTCCTTGCATTCGAAGTTTTCCATTTGCGGTACACTAAACCGAGAATACATAACAAATCGTTTTACAGTAAATATGTTTACACTGTGAGAAATGATTGCCTGGAAGCGGTTGAAGATATAACAGTCTAGAAGGTTTAACATGTGAATAAGATGAAAAAACTACATGTCACTATAGTATAAATACAAAATATCTAGGCTCCGTAATTATACTCTTTACGTCTTTTAGAAAATAAAATAAAGGAGATAATTTATTTAAGTGCATTCGCATGCTTATATCGGGCGACAGGGAAATTTAAAAGTAAAATGTACGCATTAGAGACATATGCACACATATGCAAAAATATTTCTAAATTCATGTGAGTGGGAGCATATACATATATTAATAAAATATTCACAGCACTATATACGTCTTCTCTACGTTTATGAGAGCAAATAAAAAAGTTGCGGAGCAATTGCATTTGGAATCGCAAAAACAAAAACGTATATGCAAAGAAAGCAAGCAATAGCAATGGAAGCAAATAAAGTAGCAAAGGCACCAGAGAAAAGTGGCAAGTGCCATGTTGTCTGTGGGCGTTTGTTGGTAGCTTAACGGTTTACTAAATGATTCCMCAAGATTTTTAATGATAGACTTAAGCTCAGGTGTAGATTTTCACATGTATTTAGTGTGCAACCATTACATATACTATTACATATACAATTTAAAAAAAAGTATTAAGTAAGGATAGGGAGTTTGTTATAGGCACAGTTATTGTTTAAGATTTTTAGCTTGACTGAGAATGAGCACTTCATGAAAGATATATGACTTAAGCAGAAAGAGGACACTTCATACACACTTAAATTAAATGTTTGCATAGAACAGCTGTTGGCGATTTCCCACATCTATGCTCATTCTCTCATCAAAAACTTCATATTATAAAACCAAATGTCAAGTTAGGTAGTTAAATTTAATCATACGTCTACATAAATATTATCACCTTCCAAATAGTCCCCTATGGATATAATGCACTTATGCCAACGCTTTTTTTTAATCGTCAAAACACTTCGCAAATTTGCACTTTAAAACAGTCTTCAACGCTTTTGGTCTTGAACTCATCTACATAAACCTGTAAAATGACAGCTCTTTAGGCCAGGCAGTGGGAAAGTATTGCTTTTGGCGAACAATTGATGAACAAGAAACGAAGCTTTAAATAAATGGAAATTGCCATTCGGACAAAAAGACATCTAACCTCAGCAGCTGCTAAACAGAGAGCCAACAATGAACACAACTGGAAAGTTTATGTTACTTTGGGGCAATATTTATCAGCAAAAAAACAAAAAAACAATTTTTGATAATAAGATTTTTCCAACCCGGGAAATTTTAAATTTTAAAGCTCCCGTTTTTTCCGAAAACCCCTTTTTTTATTTACTTGTAACAAGTAAGGAAGGCCTAAGTTCGGGTAACACCGAACATTTTATACTCTCGCATGATAAAGTGACAACCCAGATTTCATTATCCGTCATTTACATTACATATTTTTTTATTTTGCTGTAAAATTAATTAGATTAGATCAATTTGTGTACTTTGAGTATTGAATTGTATTATCATTTATTTTATTTGTATTGAAAAGTTATAGTCCGATCACGACAACTTTTCTACAAGGGATACCTCAGCTCAAATACCGTATTTGTGTAAAGTTTTATTCCGCTATCATCATTGGTTCCTAATGTATATATTATACAGAGAAGGCATCAGATGGAATTCGAAATAGCGTTCTATTGTCTGCTAAATGGACTACTTTGAAATCAAGTTCCTTCCTGGATATTTACTCAAGTGACAGCTTTAGTTAGATATAATCGATAAAAAACCGAAAATTCCCTCACTCAGTCACTGGTAATTTATTTATATGTCAGTGAGGATAAAAAATGTCTCCATAAAAAACCAAATCGACATAAAAACAMGAAAATTCATTAACACAAAAACATGCTCAATCACAAGCTGTTATCGCGATTACACGTTCCTCCGCCATGTGTGCGCCAACCGCAGGCTAGAGGTATCTCCCTCAAGACCACACAGATTTAAAAAGCAAAAAAAAAAAAACTGTGCAAAATGAAGTGTAAAGTGGCTGTTTATGCGGCTGCTGCAGGCTGTTGCAAACAAGCGAGAGTCCGGAAAAAATAAAGCAAATGACACGTGCTTTGGAACTTAGGCAAACAATGGCACACACAAAAAACCAGAAACATTTGCATAACAACACTCACACAGAGAMGGGAGCCCAAATGCCATTAGTGGAGATTAGAATCGTTGAAAAGCATGTTGCCTTTGATCTAATAAATTTGAATCCATCAAACTCGGCTGTGACATCAATCACAGCAGAAAGGCGCAACACCATTGGTTAACCAATTTGAGTGAAAATGACGCAACTGCTCGCAAATGGCGGTGGACTATGTTAGAAATTTCACTGACGTGGAGGAACAAAATCAAAAAAACAAAGAAAAGGCGTGGGAAATAGTGTCAATTTTGAATATTTTTGTGAACGCGTAAAAAAAAGTAGTTGAAATGGGAAAGTTTGAGAGCTGATATAATCTGCATGTTTATAATTTATTCAATCAAATTGATTATATACTCACCAACCTAATAATTTCAATCACATTCGATTTCAAATATGAAATTAAGGAAGTTGTTTTTAACGAYGTCCTTCATTTAAGAGAGAAATTAATGCTCTGGGAATTTATAAATAATTGTAAGCTTTGCGATATTGATTAATTAAATACCAATTCCTTTACGTAGTTATTTCTTACAACCAATAAGATTTATTCAAAAAAAATTATTTAAAAAAACCCAATATATGACGATAGATACTATTTACTAAAGCTCATACTTTATAATAATTATACGTAATTTTGCGAAAAAAAAAATTACTTTCATTCAAAAAACATAATAGCACATCATACACTGCGGTAAACTATTTCTTATCACATTTTTCGGCACTGTCTATTATTACCATTATCCTTTATCGCGCTCGTTCGTGTTAATATAAAAAGTTATATATTATAGGCAAAATAGTAATATTACTGYCGTGAAATCTTCGTCACAGGTTTTAACAAAAAATAACTCTGCTCCATTTGTATTACAGTCATAATATCGTAGCCCACACCCCTCATAACACACTAATAACGCATCATTTTCGGTTGGCGTTCGCTTAGTCAGCTTTSGGTATTCTTTCGGGTTTTCGCATGCATTAATTACGCCACTCTGTGATTGTGCTGGTGGTTGATCAGCGCCTGTTAATATGGTAAAGGCGACATGGATATGAAAATGTATGTTAGTGTGTACATATACTCAAGCGAATGACCACACTTGACGAGCCACTCGGCCTTGTAAGCGGAATTCAACAACAAATTCGCAGCCCAACAGCCTTTTTGGGGTTTCGCCAAAACAAATAAACCTCAAACTAAGCAACAACAACATGCAAACAATAACATCTAACAGTATATGTGCGCGACAGTTACACAAGTAAAATAGAACCATTTTTCGCCACTCAAAAGTTTCGCGTCTTTCATACAGTCCCCCACAATTCGAGCGAAGTTTTTTCAACGCATACACACTTTTATGCATAAAGACAATGACATTTCATTGCAAGTGACAGGAGCGTGTTGCAAAGTTTTATTTTCGTTTCATTTTTCGTCAACTAACCCTAAAAGTTTTTTCGATTGCTACTCGGCGTGTTATTGGAATTTTTCTGCAAGGCCTTAATGAATTTTTTCGCACTGATTGCAAACACTTCACTTCTGGGAATTACTTATTTAAATTCGTTGGCGCTTCGCAAACTAATTATGCAGACCTGAGCGAACTTTAGTGAATGATATGATGAATGTTAGTTTTTAGTATTAGATATATGTATATTACATATAATTTTTATTAAAAAGGGTGACTCATTTTAATGTTCCGCACAACGAAACTTCAAATTTAATAACGAATTATCGCTAGAAAGAACATTCTTTTTTTGTTTTTTTTTTGTGAAGATTATTAACTTCAAATTTGGCCGCGGCCAATTTTCAATGACTCTTTCGCGCATTCTACTGGTTACTGGCGAATGACACGCGTAATATTTTGTTTCAAGGCCTTAAGATAWGTATGATTGTCCGCATAGACTGTAGACTTTACATGTCCCTACAGAAAAAGTCTAACGGTGGCTAATCGACCGGGCTAAAACGTCAATTTATCTTCCCTAGCAAGTGCTCTCTCAATAAATCCATTAATTGAAGCGATATGTGGGAAGTGGCGCCGTTTTTTTGAAACCAAATGTCTCCAAGATCATGGCCTTCAATTTCAGGCATTCAGACGATTACATTCTCACAGGCATCATTTTTGAAGAAATATGAAACGATGATTAAACCGGTTCACAATCCGCACCAAACCATTGTTTTTTCAGGTTGAAATGGCAATTCTTGAATGTATACATTCCAAAAGTGGAAATCCTGAATTCTGCATATTTGCTTCTTCGTTCATCCATAAGTAGAACTCGCTGAACAAAATTTGGCTTTGGAACTTTTCAAAAGCCCATAGATCGAAGCGACGTCGCTTGGGAAAATCGAACGGCTTCAATTCTTGCACAACCTGTATGTCGTACGCTTAAAGTTGCTGCATCCGACGCCGACTCGACTCTCCACGGTCTTCGTGTACACTCTCAGCTACAGCTGTTGTATGGTGAATGCAGATTCTCAAGATTAGTGATGATGTTGAGTACAGTACGTTTAGCAGACCGATTAAGCGCGAAACACATTCTTTATAGAACGTGAATTTTCGGAGTAAAGGTGATCAATTTGTAAACGTGGTTCAGGGGTAAGTCTCTCTGTAATGAAATACGAAACAATACTGAACAAAAATATCATGACAGCTTGACACAATTCACGCGTGTTCTGGCATAAAAAGACTATTGAAAAAATACTTTTAATTAGATTACTTGTAATAAATACTATTACTATGATGAGTAGGCGAATTTTCAAGCAAAACATTTTATAATGTGAAATGTTCCACATTTACCCACGGATAAGTTTGTTTAATTCTTCAAAAAAAAAAGTTCATTCTGGAGTAAGCCTGAGTGACGAGGTGAGGAGACACATCTTTTAAGCTCAGGTTCTGCCTAAGAATGGCTGAAACTGCATGCAGTGATTCACTTCTGATAATGCCACATTCCAGTAAAATAACTACTTTTATTGAAAACCATTAATACTCTGTACGCTGTGAATGTAGAGTCACACAAAGTATAGTTATGTTGTTCTGAATACTATATTAAGTCTCCTCCAACGCTTGTATCGCCAATTAGTATCACGTCACAATTTTTTATTTGAAGCATTAGCAGCCTCCCCATAGTTCTTGTATTTGTTAAATTTAAAGTTCGTACAGCTCTTTATTAAAAAAGTCATTAAACTACTATTTTTTTAAGATAAATTATGGCAATACTCAATACTTATGACTTCAAGAGTTTTAACCTGGCTCTGAACAATACTCATAATTAGTGGTAGATGGTTATAAACAGTATATCATCGCACTCGATAACAATAATGCACCTTATATATTTTTTCAATTGTATCTAGGTAGAACAAAGAGAAATCATATGTATACAACTGAAACAACATAAAAAAAATTTGGTGAAAAAATCAGCTAACATATAAACTACACGTTGGCTTGAATGCACTTGCATAGCGCGTGTTCATTTCAGTTTGTTCAGTTTTGAAATTCACGCCAGCAAAAATTTCAATATTTATGAGCCCACAACAGATATACGTATGTATGTTCWATAGTAGCATAGAAAAGTCTCACATACGACTATCTCTTTATCGCATTTCATACAAGAACATTTTTTTAATTTTTTAGAAAAAAGTGCATTGCCATTAGGTGCTATAGAGTTTTCATGCGATTCCCTTCGATAGCGTACAAATCGTGTGTAAAATTGTATTTTTGCGACCTTTTCTGACTTTGGCTCTTACCAATTGACTTTTGCATAGTTCTGCTTTCTCTTTGTCTATCCTTCATTTATGGAATTTGCCAATTTGAATGCTTTTGTTATTGGAAAAGCAAAGTGTTCGTATGTTCAAACCAAACCCAGTGCATGAGAGCATGTTGGGGCTTTTATTGAAAGAACTTTGTATTTCACTTCGAAAAGYTCTGTTGGAAAAAAATTTCTGCTATATTCGAATTCGATGTTTCTCTTAGTAAAATGAGGTAAACACTAGAATTATAAATATACTAGGGGATCCGGCCACGCGTTGCTGTAGTATACATTTTGTACCATTATTCRTATACATTTCACGAATTTAAAGTAAGCTATTTTTTGTCTTAAGATAAATGACAACGGGGATACTTCATTTACAAAATCAATTCAAGTGAATTGAAAAATTGTGTATGCCGTTTTTGTTTATCGAAAACAAGTCGGCYAGGAATGAAATATTTACTGTTACAATCAGCTTTGTAGATAGAAAGGTGGAAAAATTAACAGTAACTATAAGAAAATTCAGTATCCTCTGAAAGCAATACCAAAGTTCTTTGCTTGCCTGTTATACACCTATGGAATATAAATTACCTAGCGGCCAGTTGCGATGTATGGCATAACGCAGACCAGAATATTCCACTAAAAACGGTGCTCGGTGAACAGGAATATGAATATTTATATGAAAAGAAAGTTTAAAACAATGTGTTTACCAAAGCAGTTGTGCTGACTTCTTCAAGCACCAATTAACTGTACGGTTGTGGTACCTATTCAAATTGACTGCACAGAGATTGCTTATACGKTCTGTTGTCCCTTCCATACTTGGAAAGAGATGCTTCATATACTCACGTATAGTATATAGTAAAGTAATAATTTTATTTCAATGCCAGCAAATGCGATCATTGGAGGTGTAATTAAGATTCGAATTTTAAATTGATGTCAACTGTTATCTGWAGATTTTCTAACATAGTAATAGATTTTGATAGCAAAAGGATTCGATATTCAAATTTTTTATCAAAAAAAAAATCAAAAGACTGCAAAATGAAACTCAGAAACAAGGAAATGTMTTTCGCTACATTTAAAAACTGCAACTCTTCAGCACTAAAAATGTGAATAATAAATAAAAATATCCAGAATTTGTATGTTTCGCTATTTCATCTACAAAATGTACCGCAGAAAAAACGCACTCCCAAAAATGTTCCAAAACACATTGATAAGCAAATTGAATTGTGCAATAAATGTAGACAAATACACAAAAATACAAAGTCATATTAGCGTATTTGTGCGGTCATGCATGAATGGGAGTAMACGTCTGCTATTTTCATAACTGTTATGTGCGCGTACATATGTACAGATGTAGCACCTACATATATAAAAACGTATTTCTGCTATAAAGGTCTGAGTTTTTATTTAAAGTGATTTGCTTTCATCTCTCTTCCGACGCATTGTTTTCTAGTCGTTTCCCCAGTGGCTTATGTCGATTGCCGGAAAACTCACATGTGACACAACTGATTATATGATTTCCCATAAAAGGGAATTTTGAAATGGAGATTTTCAAAAGTAGAATACACAACGCAAAAATTGCAATAGAAGAATTATTATTTGCATCTAATGTCACTTTACTTCACTTACGGGTCACGTAATAAAATAAATTTATTTATTAACGCCTTTTTCAAATGTTATTTATATTCACCTACAATTTTCTTTGATATTTTTACATATTTGGACGATAGTTTAGAAGTTGAACCAAAATACTGCTAGATCCCTACTTTGCATGTGTTGCCTAGTTAGTTTTGTATTTATGTGGGAGTGGAAC
>NW_017537116.1:88826-90609 GCF_001853355.1 Bactrocera latifrons | reverse complement strand
TGATACTGTATCACAGTACAGAATCGCACGGTTAATTCGTACAACATTCGAACAATATTCGAACTGTATGGTCGAAAATAGTTGAGAATTGTTGAGTAGTTCTGAAGAAGTCAGGAAGGGCAGACCAGCGGCGTCGGCCCGATAAGTTAAATACGTTTTTATATTAAAATATCAATGACAACCCACAAAGCGATTATTCCGCCTTGGTTAATATGGAATTGAAGTGTTTAAAATACAAACTTTTTTTTAACCTTCATTTAAGCAATAAGGATATTGAAAGCAAATTGATGGTTAGTAGAAGAATCGATGGAAGAACAATTTTTCGGAAACCGCAAAAGAGAATTGGACTGCAGTATTCATTTATCACACTTGTCGCGATACGCTACAAATCAGGTGTCAACTTTTCTCGGTAATGCAATGAGGAGCAATTGTTTTTAACGAAGCTAACTATATTAAACCTCAGCTCTTTACGGTCAGCTAACTATTTCTGTATGTCTTGCTAGCACACGATTTTTTTTGTACAGTGTGTTATTGCCTACAGAATCTGTTGGCAAAATAGTTTTTTTAGAAATAAATACTGTTAAGATWAATATTCTGGATTTTTAAAAACTTGAAGCTTTTTCTTGGAATTTGCATTTTTTAYAGTTATGTATATGTAAATATCGTGTGAGTAAAATACGAGTATAGCCGTGTATTGGAAAATAGCAAATCGAACACATTAAAAAAGTTGATCAAGCAGATAGAGCGCTCTAAAATGGAACTCTGGAACATCACACTTATTTGTCTGCACTGAATATATTGTTTGTAAACTATTTGAAGCTCAGGTCTTGTTCACAAAATTTTATTTAAAAGTATTAAGTATCGTAATGTGGGGAAAGAGAAGCACAACGTAAGCCTAAATAATGAATTATATTGCTGATAGCTTATATCTGAAGAAATTCACCACGGTGGGAACAACGGCATCATATTTTCTGAACATTCCGAAAATTTACGAACGAATGGMTTTGTAATATTTTATAAATCACATTTTACTGTTTCATAAAGGACACCCATTACTMCTTTTGTAAGATCTCTTTGCATAAGGAAGAGCTTAAGCGATATTCTGCCATATTAAGGTTGTATACTCGGCCATATTAAGGTTGTATATTTCATGTGCACCATTTTCTGAACAGGCATCACTGTATTTTTCTTCTTCTAATATAAAGAGTATTGCTCTGGACTGTAGATTGTCATTTTTATTCACAAATCCATTCTAGATCTTAGCGATCTTTTCCACAAACTTAGAAGTGCCTCATACAATTGAGCATACTTTTCTGCATTTTTAAATTTTACCTTTCAACGGATTCAAAAAAGTATTATTTAAATATGAAGCCTCTTGAACTTTACGAAAAATTTGGTTCAAATTCATTTATGATGGGGAATTGTGTTACTTTAGTATTTGTGAATATAAAAGAATTTGAATCAACACTTTCTTTTTTTAATGTTTAGAGCTACAATTAACAACTACAATTTACACAAGAACATGTTTATTTTATATAATATTATGTAAATACATACTCCTCAGACGCCAAAACCGCTCACGTTTATCSAGTCTAAACAAAACCACAACTTTCACTTTGCACAATGTTTCAGAAAACTACTACCTACCTGAAGCTCTTATCAAAATATCTGCTTTGGATTGCGACTCACACTCTCGCAACAAACAGAGGATGGTAGTAGTCGTTGCAAGTGAATKGCGGCTGTCAATGTCTGTCGACTTGTGGCAATAACTATTCGTGCACAC
>NW_017537116.1:69689-87973 GCF_001853355.1 Bactrocera latifrons | reverse complement strand
TTTTCTTTATATCATATTTGGTATTTAAAAAGGTAAGTCAGAAGTTTCTAAATTATACATAAAACACTATCTTTTGCAGTGGTATTAGCAGTCCTTGTGCAAAATACTTAAACCACCTTTTGCTGGTTATAATATAGGTTATATATAGAGGTTATAATAGTTTGCTTCACCTAAAGTACTAAATGAGGCAGAGACAAAACAAAGCTTATGTTTAAGGATTTCTCGGTATTAATTGAACAATAATTAATTCGCTTTCAGTACTCACAGTGCTAAAATGTCCTTAAGCGAATTACAACTACGCCTACTTCCAATGTACTACTCTGAGCAGAAAATAATAATATTTTGTTAATAATTCCCACCTAGTCTCCAATACACTTGTTCCAACATTTTAGCAATCCTCAAAACAGTTGTTAAAGTCAATTACCGGAATAGGTTTCAATGCACGTAGTACATAGTGTTATTGACAGTCATAATCGTACCAGCATATAAAAAACATATTTCGACGAATGAGTTTTTACTCAAAATTCAAATATAAAAATCGGTCTTCCTCGATTGATGCGCTAGCGGCAGCAATATTACTACGGGCACTTCCTTATCTCACTGGCACGGGAACATTTTTGGTTGTGTCTGTGGATTCAAATTTTTCCACTAGACGCTCAATCTTTGATCTGACAGAACGATTGTGGCGATCATAAATTGGACGTAGAGCTCTTAAAGTTCAAGCCATTGACTCCGAATTTTGGTAGTAAATTTGAATAATTTCGACTTGTTGTTGGATCGTATATCTTTCCATGATGAAATGGCAAATTTAACTGAAGAGAAATGCCAAAAGAAAGGAGAAAACTATGGCGTCGTTTGCTGTTCCTATTGGTCTACTTTTGTAGCTTCCCTATTGMAAAACCCGTTWTATCTGCGTGTACTGGTAATTGCYTTAATGTCACATATTTACCTCAATCCAAATTGCTGAGCATAAATGCAATTAATTTTTTCTTTAGTGCTCTCGGAGCTCACCTTCGTGGCGCTTTTTTGCCTCCAACAGGCGTTTAATGAATGCTGTTATTAAATTGCAACAATAGGCGTGTATATAGTACAATAACAACAATAATAACGATCTCACACAATATGCCTACAAAATGTCGTTTAGTCAAAGTGCAACAATTTTGCCGCGGGCTTCGGTGAGAACACCGCAGGGGGTGGTGTCGCATAGCCAGTAGATTTGCGTCAACGAAGCCAAAGCTTTGGCGAGTGCCGTGGTGCCTAGGATTGAAGTTGCGGTTGTTGCGACGCAGAGGCTGCCCTTATTGCCAGCGGCTGAGATAACATTAATTGCCAATTTGTGCGAGTTTCATTTAATTAYAGCTAAAATTTACTTTAGTGGAGGTACTCTGAGCTTAACTTGTCTCTTTTTATTAAATTTTACGCACTTTCTGTCATATCTTGTTACTGCCAATTGGTGCTAAAACATTTTAAAGTTTATCTTCCGTTTCTGGTCGGAAACTTCCGGTTCATTTTGACGCTTTGTCAAATTACTCAAATAGTATACTGCTCACAGGAAAGTATGAAAACCGAAATTATGACTAAGACAGTCAGCAAAATAAATAATATTCGATTCCACAAGTAATAGCCRCAGCAGCAATAAGCAAAAAATCGCTTGTAGGATAATATCTAAACAATAACTGATTGCAAACACCATTAACACGTTGGATGCCAATGTAGCACCGGTGATACACGCCTAAGCCTCTAGAATTTAGGGGCTGGGCCTTAACGGAAGGAGTTTTAAGAAAGACGTAAATTAATTTTGAAAGAAAAAATATTTTATTTCATAGTAAAACACAACTTAAAAAAGTAATACTTAATTATAAATAGGAAACTGCAATTCATTCCTGTAAACAAAAAAAAAATTATATTAATTCAATGTATTTGCTGAAAATGATTGAGGCGTAAGAATGGAGACCGAGGACATTGTCCGCAGTATGTGGATACAAGTTTGGCCTTCTTCCTTGCAGCTGACGAAGAGGTTGCAGTCTTCAGTTCAGAATAGTAGCCTCCGCAGCGATATCTCTTTCGCCTTCCGTCCTTTGTTACTTCCACTGATGTCGTCAAAATGTGCTTGGCTTGAGGAGGTGTTCGCGAAATTGAAGCGGTATATCTTCCACTTAAATTTAGAATTATATTTTGCCGAGAGTCAGATATTTTCATATTGGAATTACCTTCGTTATACAAAGAATATCAAAAGCAACTTTATGAAACCAGCGAATAGTTTTACGGAGAGGACTAAAGTCGCTAGCCATTTGATCAGACAAATCTATTCCTAAAGTWGGAAAAAATCAATAAATATTTACGTATTTAAATAAACAGATTTTTAAAGCTCTCAACAAACCTTGTTTGCATTTGTKRTACTCCATTATTACRTTCGGTTTTAAAACATCTTGGCCGAGTCTATTCTTTTTACCTGAAGGTACAAGTGATCCGTTGTTTACAGTGGACAAGAAACGAACTTCTCTTTTATCCCTMMAGDACCCGACYACGATTCCAGATCTTTCGAAAGTAACATTATCCCCTCTTTTCAGCGACCTAGGCAATTTAGGTAAGCCTCTCCGGTTTTTTCTTAGAGTTCCCTGTAGATGCGTTTTTCTATTTAAGAGAGCATTGCCAAATTCGATAGAAGTATAATAATTGCGACCGTAAGTGTACGGTTCTCTTCAAAATAACCTTCCATCAGTTGAAGGCAAATATTCGTTGCAAGAGAAAGCCCCGTGGTTGTATCTGATTTTCCAGTATAGAGTATCAAATTATATATGTAACCTTTTGTATCTGCCAATTTGAACACCTTGATGCCATACTTATGTGCTCTGCCAGGAAGGTATTGCCGAAATCGTAAWCGACCACGGAAAGGTATCATACTTTCATCAATAACAAGGTTTTTTCCAGCTGGTTTATTTCGTTTAAAGGTTACAATTGTTTCCTGCAAGAGTTTGTCAACTTTAAAAGTTTTAGACACTGTTTCAGACAACTGAGCGTTATCTGCAAAGTGAAGTGAAGTATTTTACCATACCCATATCCATGACTATGGCAAGAAACTCCATGATCTCCTTACGATTCGTATCCTTCCACTTATTTATCCTGCTGCTGGTGCGAGTACTAATATTTGGTAATTAGCATTTCTATTTGTCTCTTCAACAATAATATCCAAGATATCATCGGTCAAAAACTTTCTATAATACTCAAACGGCGAGCCGGCAACATGTTGCGAAGCATAGGGTAGACTTATGCATCCCTCAAAATTTTTCAAAGTCGCTCCGGTGGCAGGCGAATCCCATTCTGTCGTAGTTCCCGTCTGATGTTCATCTACGATATTGCTAAAACTCACATCTTGGTCTTCTAGGCAACTGTCATCACTCGATGTATCACTGCTGGAATTTGGGATGTGCGATTCTTCATCTGGACTAAAATCTTGTCCAATATCACTGGAATCTTCTGCTGATTCCAACACCTCCCGTATTTCCTCGGAATTCATAACTTCACTTCACTTTCTCTCTGAATACGTGAACTTTTTGCTATGAACTCTAGCTTTACACTCCATTTCGCAACGTGATCACCGGTGATACACATTGCAAAAAATAAATAACAGTTAAAAAAAATAGCAAGTGTTCACCGGTGATCACAGCAAAAAGACATTCTCAAACGCGTCGGGAGCATGACTTTTATTCATAGTAAAAAAATCCAGTTGTAACTACAAGCACAACATCTATTTTTTTCCTTGGAAACTGGGAGTAGTTTTTTGCTGTGATCACCGGTGATAGACTGGCACCTGGGGATAGTTTTTTGTTGTGATCACCGGTGATACATTGGCAGCCAACGTGTTAAGCAATCAATAAATTGTCCACTTCAGCTGTTGGATTAAATATAAATTTAATATTAAAACAAACGAATTGGGAATAAAATTTCAAGGACTTAAAAGGAGGGAATGTTATTCAACCCCACGGTTCTCTATGGTGGTGGTTCGATTTGACAAATTCAAATGAAGTGTGATTCGGTGTGCAATTCCGTGGATAAGAATTTAAAATATTTGATTAGGTTTGTGCTGGTACTTTAAATCTCTTCTATGGAATTGAATTTGATTTTCGAAAACAAAAGAAATTTATAGTGAGAAGAGTGTTAAAAAAATGTTGTAGAGCGATGTCTTTGGCCTATGGTTGATAAACATGTCCGAGTCAGTTCAGGAAAACGTCTCAATTTGACCACTTATATTTTCTATAATCCWTTGATACTGCGGTATAAAGTTGTTGTCAAAGATATAATATAATTTTTCTGCAGGAACATGATCACAGATATATATATATGTATATATATATGTATATTGTATTCTCACTACTTTTGTGTAATTCTGAATAGAAATAGTGTCAATCGGATAAGTATCAAACTCCTYAATAAAAGYGCTTGTAGAATAACTATCCGGACGCGACGGTGGTGGAAGTCGTCCCTGACATCGAGGAAGACGAATTCGCGTCGACAGGAGCAAAAAGYGACAAAAAAACGAAGAGCCACCTAAAAACATGGAAATTTTGATTTTTCCGTAATTCACTACTAGTTAGGCATCGAGGCCTTAAAAGCTATCTTTTCCGATTTCATGACGCTAGTCCACACTGTATGACAAATAAATAATAATAATAATAATTAAATATAAAATAAAATATATAAAATGCACTTTTGTGGTGGGRAGCAACGCAAACACATCTAATTTCAATAAAGTAAGCAAGTCCTAATTTTCACTAATACGATATGTGCATACAACATTTTCAATTTATTCACCTTACAACACCAGTGAAGTTCTTCTTAGCAATCATGCTACAATTTCGAAATGTTTTAAGGTGACACTGATCTGCCATGTATAACCAGATTTGAGCGTCACTTAAAAAGCAAGATACTTATTAGTAATACTCAGTSTTTCATCTATTTCGATACGAAACCTTCGTGCTAAAATATTTCGTATAAGAACGGTTTCATCCATGACATTACCTGATTATACTGATGGCAAATATGCCGCTTTTTGTGTCGGGTGCTGGATTAATTTCCATTCAAAAATTACTCCCAATAATTTGTATTAATAAAAAATTAACCCAACAAAACTTTCCGAGTTTTTTAAGTTATTTACAGTTTACTTAGAAGCCTAAATAAGAGTTATTACWCCATGTACGTTAAAGCTGGTAGTTTTTATTGTAAAAAATCGCATATGCGCGAAATGTTCTACAGGTCAGTTTCAAAAACTTTGCCTCTAAAAGACCTTGTGTCTAAAATGGTTCCGAAGCAGAAATTTTTAAGGGAAAATTTAAAAAATCTGAATAGTCGGTTGTATATGGAATATTAATACCAGAAACGTATAAAGTTGCTTTCAGATACTTCAAAACATCAAACGCTTTAATATAAATATATGAACATATATGTATATTATATATTGAGTTTCACATTGTTTTGCATTTATATACTCTGGATGAAAAATGCCCCAGATAGATAGATTATAGGTATCTCATATCTTACATTGGGTTACCCAGCTCTGCTATGCTGACTTATATGAATGAAAATGAAACTGTTCTTCTATCATGAAAACACATTGTCTCATACCTTCGTAATCTTCAAATTTCAAATATTTTTAAAATATTTTTGAAAAGTCCCTTTCCCTACATACTATAGTAAATATTCAAGTCGAATAAGGAGACTTGAAACTACCAGACTTACAGTAGCGTTAAAGAATATAGTATATCACTGAGTTAAGTGTCTCGAGCTAAATTATGTTGCGAAACAATTAATCATGTTGTCAGAATATTGGTTTCTATTTATAGTCTAAGTAATAATCGGACCGCCTTCGTAAACACAAATTGTTTTATTTATTTTCTTTACAGAAGAGGTTAAGTGAAAAGTAAATGACAAGTTTAAATAAAATAATCTAAAAACTCTATCAAATATGATCAAGTGATCAAAATGATCTAAGTGTGTTTAGACACTGTGCAAATATACTTTTGAGAGTATTAAATTCTATCACGCAGAGGTCTTGTGACAAAGGCCGGGCTTCACTCCATATTTATGGCAACCTGAATAGTTTACCAATGAAATATTAAACTGATGACATGCATACATACCTAGCTCAGAGTTTATGCAGTATAGTGTAATAAGATAAGAACAAATCGTGAGAGGTTTAAAAGAGAGCGTCACCTTCGCTTTGTCATACTCTGAAATAAAAAAAGCAAAACTGTGCGGACGAGTTTGGCATGCGGTTCGCTTATATTTGTCTGTCTGGCGGTTAGTTTTCGGCACAACCAATACTTCGATACGTATATAGGCGTTGGCAAGCGACGCATTTCTACCACTTTTTGTTCTGTATATTTTCTCACTGACTTTTTTAACCGTCTCCTTATTCAGTCAGTAGGCAGCACGTGTGCTTAGTAATTTTTTTTTTTATATAAAACTGTGATTAATTTTTATTACGATGTATGCTGAGAGCTAAAGGGCGTTTGAGTATTGCCCCTTGCGTAAGTAAAGTGTGCCGTGTATATTTGGGTATATATTTTAGTATGCAGATTTACATTCAGAATCCATTTTACTYTTATTCATTTGAAATGTATCACAAAATTTCTTCAACGTTACACATTTGTAAGTATCAATGAAAACGAGGGATTGAAAATATAAAAATCATTAAGCTGAAAAAATGCAATACACATGCGACATTCTTGTATAATGAAGAGCCCGGAAAAGGTGGGTAAGAAATATTGTTATGTACTAAAAACCCAGAAATTAAAAGCCAATCCACGAATTTACAGGTATACATATGTGCAATTTATAAAATTAAAAAAACGTATGAAGCACTGTGAAGGAATCGCATAAAATAAATAGTAACTCGAGATCTTGCAAGCGTCATAAGAGTTTACAACGTGCGGGTATAACGGCTCTGTATACGCCGTAATATTTACTGCGCTCGTAAACAAGACAAATGCGTCGTTTCAAGGTTCCAAACTGTTGCATGCAGCACCATGCAATACTAAAATTGTGCTGCCTCAGCTGTTGCTCTTTCTGCGGTTTGTGATTCCACAAAAATGGGAATTTAAGCAATGGAAGGCAACACCGAAATTTCGCCATGTATGTACGATGTATATTCTGAAAAAATACTGCTTTAAACTCAGGAAAGTTGTACGGAGAAGTGTATAATAAGGATGCGAATTGCAATCTATATAAAGTGTCAGCATGAAGAATAGTACATTAAGTAATCCTTTTATAAACCATTTTATTTCGAAATTTTGGTCAAAACTCGTTTTTTTTTTCAAAAAATCTTCTTTTGCTTATTCCTTTGCTTAACTACTAGATTTAACATTACTTTAATGAAATCTGTTTGGTTTTGTAATTTCAAAGTATCCAGAATCTAGTCCAGATATTCTCTTTTTGAAAGGAGCTCCCGGAGATTAGCTGTAGTTATTTTTATACCCCGAACATTTAAAAATATTAAGTTTGTCACCCCAGTTTCTATCACCCAGATGGAAGCGTCGGAGACCGATTTAAACATGTCCGTCTGTCTGTCTGTATATATACGAACTAGTCCCTCAGTTTTTAAGATATCGTTTTGAAATTTTGCAAACATCATTTTCTCTTCAAAAAGCTGCCCATTTATCGGAACTGCAGATATCGGACCACTATGCCATATGGCTGCTATACAAAGTGAACGATCGGAAAAAAGTTCTTGTATAGAAAACTTTCGCATTTGACAATGTATCTTCACAAAAGTTGGCACAGGTTATTTTTTAAGGCAAAAATGCAATGTCCGAAAAAATTGTTCTGATCGGCTTACTATAGCATATAGCATCCATACAAACAGAACGATCGGAATCAAGGGCTTATATGGAAAACTTTCGCATTTCACGTGGTATTTTCACGAAATTCGGCATGGATTACTCCGAAAATCGGATCGGATTACTATAGCAGCTATAGCGGATTACTATAGCATATAAACTCAATACATAGTTACTAAAATAAATGCATCTGTGAAGGGTATATTAATAAATTGAAAGGTTTTATCAGGAAAGTTCTAAAACTTTCTAGATTGCCCTGAAGCTGAGAGATCTAAATTTTCGACACTTCAGCGGATTAGACAGGGAAAAAATTCATTTTTCATCAAATCGCTTGCCACGCATAAGTTCTGGAAAAAACTGGAAGTCGCGGCAAATCTGGCGAATACGGTGGATGCTCTCACAATTCGAACTTTAATTCATAGATTTTAGCCATTGTCAAAATGATCTTGTGACGCGGTGTCCTGATGAAAAATGATTTTTTCTTCTACAAACCAGGTCCTTTTTCACGAATTTTTTCCTTCAACTGGTCGAAAAAGTGGTAATAATACTCAGAATTACATAATTTGTTTACCAGTTTGCAAGTAACTCACAAACAAAACTCCTTTGGCATCCCAAAAAACTAAAGCCTTAACCTTCTTGGTCGAACAACCAGGTCCCCACCATTCTTTAGCCTCTTGWTTTGATTCAGGATCATGGTGAAAAATCCAAGTCTCATCCATAGTGATGAAACGACACACAAAATCCTCTTTATCCTTTTTGAAACTTCAAATGTTGCTGAAAAAATCGCTTTCGAATGTTTTTTGTAATGCGACACCCATTGTGCTTTCTAAAACTTCGTTCGCGAATTTCTTTTGGTGCTACACCTTCCAAAAATAAGAATTTTGTCACTGCGCTATACTCAATTTTTTCCATTGTAAAAAAAGTGGTCCATAATAATCCTTTAATTACAAGCACTTGAGCCTTTGTATGCTCATATGTTGCATATATGGTTGTGGCTATGTGCAAGAAATGGCACTTAACTGTTGCATGTGGCGTGTTGTGTTAATGACTATTGAACTAGTATGAAATGAGAAATTAACCAAGTAGATTAATGCAGTGGAGTACAATTAAAGCATTGGCCTTGCGGCTGTCAACGGAATGAAGGAAAATGAAATCGTAGTGGTGAAGAAATGAAATAAGAAATAACTTACCTCGTTAAGGAGACCCATAGTAAGTTCGACCGAAACTTTCTATTGCCTAGTAATATAATTAGCAATTTAAATTTTTTATTTTCACTTCCGTTCCGTTCTTCTCGTGTCACCGTTGTATATCCTACCAGTCGGTGTCATGCTAAAGGAAATCCTTTCAATTTTGCCGTTGCGAGCACACCTGACCGACACGGCATCTGTGCGGTTACGCTGATCGATTTGCCAATTGTTTCACTAACASGCTGAAATTAATATACATAASCATTTACATATACATACAGTCACGCCTAAAATATTTGGGAGTAATAGTAGACTTAAGGCTCAAATATAAGGACCACCTAGAATACACTGTAGGTAAAGCGAACAAAATCCTGAATGCCTTATCAAGAACGATGGCAAATAAAAGTGTGTTCCAGCTAGCGTATTTTACTCGCAAAGGTAATGAGAACAGTTGTATTATATGTCCGTCCGTCGTATTCAGAATGCTTTGAAGACTACGAGCATGTTTTCTTTTATTGCTCGCGCTTTATAAGTGCAAGAGAAAAACATAAAACTACACTCGGTGGAAAGCTGTCAGCGAAGCGGCAGCCTCAATCATGACAAAACTGAGACATATCGAGCAGAATAGGCGTTCGTCAGTCCGTGCCATAGAAGAGACTTAAATGTCTTAAGACTCCCACGAATTAATACTTAATCAAGTGGTTTAATGCGTGTGAGAGTCTGGAGTTGGGAGTAGGTTAGGTTTAGCCGATTAAAGTTCCACATTCCGGCTTTTAATGCTTCCCCTTACTTTAAAAATAAAAAATGTGTGTAAAAGAGCGTCGTAATTTCAAGGCTAACTCAAGCAATGGAAAAGTTGTGCATACTCGAGAGCACAGGAATGGTTATGCTGACGTCCCAGCGCGCTGACCAATGCAACAATTGAATATATGCAGCTAACACAATCAAGTTGTAGCCATTTAAATGAGCTGAAAAATTACTAAGAGTCTACTATACATATACATACATATGTTGAGGTGTTCGCTTGTGTGGGAAAAAATACAGAGGGAGCTTACGAGAGCAACAAGCACAAATTTGGGAAGGTAAAAACATCAGAAACTGTATGAAACATCAGAAGAGTATGAGGTCTGTTTGTAAGCATTTGGTATCATCACGCCAATAGGCAGGAGAAAGGAGAAGCAATGCACATTGGAAGTAAAAGAGTAACAATTAGCGCTTGCATAATCTATATGAACATATCTATATGTGCATATATATATGAGTGTGTGTGCACAACAGGTGTCGATTCTGAGCGCGCTGCACTTACGCAGAGACGCGGATAAACATCACATATACAAAGAAAAACACATACCACCTTACTTACATCAACACGCGAGTGCTGCACCACCAGCAACAAAAATTTGTAGCCTTAAACAGTGCACGTGTGTATACAATCAAAACATTACCCATACCAACATGTTGTTTCACCYCTATAATTTTCGAAATGCACATTACTCCTCCTACGGCATGAAACACACACGCAAATTAATATACGATCGGCTGCCGAAGACGTAAATTGAACGCTTGCGCATTACATTTTCGAACTCACCAATCACGTTTACGATATTARCAGGCACACGTACACTCGCGGCGCGCAAAGGTAAGCAGCAGCAACAGCGATAGCGGCAACAAAAACAGCAGCAGCTAAATGGCAAAGCATGGCAGCAACGTACACACTTACGAATAGAAATTGCAGAAGAAAKCGCCTTGGCAGCAGTCAAGAGGCAACAGTTGCACTAAACTTTCGCACAAACCGTTCATTTGTCGCAAGTGGTTGCGTCTCTCGATGTTGACAGCAAGATGTCCTTAGGCGCTAGCAGCTAGCATAGTCCACGTTCGTCCGTTGTGCTGCAYGCAMGTGCCCGCTTCCGCAGCRCTTCTGGTGGTATTTWGTATTCTTCAMGCATTATTGACGAGAAACAAAATTCWGTGTTTATATTTCAAACGTATTAGGAAGGTACACAAATAGATCTTAAAACATCAAAGTGAAATCTTTTAGATTTTAATAAACGAGCGATTAAACGATGGAATTTAGAAAATTTAAATAAAAAAATTTTAACAGATATTCTGTATAAGCAAAATATAAAATAAAGGTAGAGAAATAAAATATTGCGAAAAAAAAATGTTTTTATTTTATTAATGGAATATTTACTGCTTTTCAAAATAATATAAAAAATTGTTTTAAAATCTTAATTTTGCAATTAATTCTTAATTGTAAATCTTATTAATAAAAAAATCTTCAACTTTAAAGACAAACATTTTTAGTTTAAGCACTAAATACGAAATTATAAATAATTTAACTTTATTTATCTTTTATGGCCAGCAATCAAAATTGAAAATTGGTCAGAAAGTTRGCGCACTTTTTAAAAGCTAAACTTATCTCTTCTTCTTCTTAATTGGCGTAGACACCGCTTACGCGATTATAGCCGAGTTAACAACAGCGCGCCAGTCGTTTCTTCTTTTCGCTACGTGGCGCCAATTGGATATTCCAAGCGTAGCCAGGTCCTTCTCCACTTGGTCCTTCCAACGGAGTGGAGGTCTTCCTCTTCCTCTGCTTCCCCCGGCGGGTACCTGTCTCTTATACACATCTAGATGTGTATAAGAGACAGCAGCTCATCGTTCCATCGAATGCGATATTCGCCGTGGCCAACGCGCAAAGGACCATAACTCTTTCGCAGAACTTTTCTCTCGAAAACTCGCAACGCCGACTCATCTGTTGTTGTCATCGTCCAAGCCTCTGCACCATATAAGAGGACGGGAATTATGAGTGACTTATAGAGTTTGGTTTTTGTTTGTCGAGAGAGGACTTTGCTTCTCAATTGCCTACTCAGTCCGAAGTCTAAAACTTCTCAGTGAGAGTAAATTCAAAAACATTAKCGTTACGTTTTTGGAGAACTTAGCTGGGAAATAATCTTGAAAATATGATAGATAATGCATTAATTAGAAAAAATATTTGTTTTAATATCAGCAGCAGACACATGCTATGAGCTCTTGTTCATAAAAAATGTCTTCTCCAAATTCAACATATTTGCAAGATAGACATAACGAGCTTATTGCATATAAAACTAGACAATATGGGTATTTTGTTAGAGAATCAAAATTATTGGGATAAAATTGCATGACATTGAATTATATATATAAAGTACAGTTAGGTTAGGCAACGTTATGTTATATGGCTAAACCAAAATGTTGGTATGACATTTCATCTGACTATCTCTACCGTAGTTAGATACTAAACCTATTGTATGAAAATTTCCGCTAAATACTGTGATGAGTGTCTAACGATGCGGGAATATACATATTTAAACCTTCACGCACAATCGAGATACTTAAGAAGGATTATTAATTTCTAAAGCTTGAAGAGAGTCTGGTTTATTGCTAAAGAAAAATTGTCCAAGGGTATTAAATCCCAATTTCTTGAAGGCCATTCGAAGTCATAATTTCTGTAAATACTACACAAATTTTCCCACAACGGTTCTGTTGTTTCAAGTATCAACTTCTTTCGCTTTCGATCATAGAAAGTTAGTTATCATCAATCTGTACCTTATGCTTTGAAAGAAGAGCTTCACACACGAATTTAACTCACTTCACTCTCACTAAGTTTTGCTAAGCTTTCGGTATGGCTTATATACTTTGMCCACAAAGTTTTCATTTGAAAAGGTGACCACGCAAAAACAATTGCCAACGAGGAAGTAAAGCTAAGACATGAACGTGATGGACTATTTATAGGACAATATGCTTACCATATTAAAGTAGGCTGATTTATAAGCCGACCTTTGCTAATGCTATAAATAAGCTAAGATGCTATAAAATATTCTGACCTTGCACCGGCGACCCCAAAATATATGCCAGTACCGAAGGTAGTTGTTATTGGAACTGTAATATGTTTGTTTGTGCATATATGTATGTATGTACTCAGAGAGGTAAAGGTGGCATAATTGAGCAAAACGGTAAATCTATATTAATATATATTCGTATATAACTTGTGGTTGTGCCTTGTGCACATATACAGTTATATGTATGCATAGGAAAGATGTATGTGTTGGTGGAGTGTTGCAGATTGCATGGTATCTATTTCGATTTATTGTTGTTGTTTTGGCTGTGAAAAAGCCAATGTAAGGTTTTTCCTTCGTACCTATGACGACGCACCGGAAAATTTTAAATAAAAATGCAGACATCGCTGATGACAAATATGCACAAATAGAAAAATGGAAATATAGAAATGGAAGGAAATCACCATATACTTGAATAAGCATTAGTATACGTATACCAAAAATTATTGTATTGAAAGATTTATGTGTCAATAAATTTCCCAATTCGCATAGGATTTTTTAATGAAATCACATTTTTACTAAAACTTTTAAGAAAAAATTTCATTTTTTTTTGTTTAAGACTAAAGTAAAATTTTGTATATCACACAAATTTTTTTACAAAAAATATTACTAAAGAAAATAAAAGAAGAAGATAATAAGCGATTCTATTTAAACATACTTAAATTTGAAAAACAAATTTGGTAAAAAATTTAATAAAAAGCAAAAGTTTTTCAAAAATTAAAACAAAGTTTTCGTTTTTCACTTTAAATATTATATCTAACACAATTATCCATTTCTGATTATAAGTGTAATGGTGTTTTTATAATAAATCTTCATATTGGTAAGTTTAACACCGGTTGGAATGAAGGTGTTAATAAATGATTTTGAAAAATTAATTGTCTTTTCTAAATACATTTTGTTATAAAATTTATTCCTTTTTTATTAAAAATATACCGCCGCAAATTTATTTTCCAAATTTCACAACTGAATTTTGGATTATGTTAAAACTTTCCATGCAATTCTGATATGCAAATCAAATTTTTTTATCACCGCTGAGGGGTCTTTAAACTTCGGATACCTATATTTTGATCCCTTTATATGAACTTTAAAATTTTTATGTGCCATATTTTAACGCTAANATATCCTCAAATTTTTTTATAAAAAATATTACTAAAGAAAATAAAAGAAGAAGATAATAAGCGATTCTATTTAAACATACTTAAATTTGAAAAACAAATTTGGTAAAAAATTTAATAAAAAGCAAAAGTTTTTCAAAAATTAAAACAAAGTTTTCGTTTTTCACTTTAAATATTATATCTAACACAATTATCCATTTCTGATTATAAGTGTAATGGTGTTTTTATAATAAATCTTCATATTGGTAAGTTTAACACCGGTTGGAATGAAGGTGTTAATAAATGATTTTGAAAAATTAATTGTCTTTTCTAAATACATTTTGTTATAAAATTTATTCCTTTTTTATTAAAAATATACCGCCGCAAATTTATTTTCCAAATTTCACAACTGAATTTTGGATTATGTTAAAACTTTCCATGCAATTCTGATATGCAAATCAAATTTTTTTATCACCGCTGAGGGGTCTTTAAACTTCGGATACCTATATTTTGATCCCTTTATATGAACTYTAAAATTTTTATGTGCCATATTTTAACGCTAAAATATTGCTGTCGATTGTTGAGGATACTTACCAGCATCACAGGCGGGGAACATCAAGCGACTTTATTTCTATTTAATGAACCTGGTTAATTTTTATTTTATTTTGCAGATTGACCTGACCTTACTGCACCTGACTTTTTCTTGTGAGGCTATTGCAAACAGGAAGTCTGCAAAGCAAAACCAACAAATTTGAATGAACTAAGGCAATCCATTCGAGAAATATTTGCGGCTATTCCTGTCTCAACTCTCCAAGCAGTAATGAACAACTTTTTGGTAAAATGCCGCAAATGCATCAACGAGCAGGGGGGCATTTAAATTCCATTATTTTCAAAACTAATTAAACTATATTTAATAAAATTGAATGAGCTTTAACATGAACAAAAGAAAACTGAATTCCATACACTAAAAAAAAAAAATTATTTGAGTTTCTGAATGTAGCAAAATTCATCTGCCACCCTGTATATACGCTTGTGAGTATGTGTACATGAGTAAACAACACCGTCAGTAGCCACGCAGCTCATTAAGCTTTGCCATTTTATGTGATTTTGTGCACAATCCACAGCATGGACGCAGCTTATTTGAGTCTACGTTTATGCACGCATAATTTCGTTGAGGARATATTCAATGGATGAAATTCAACATAAAATCGATGTCGATAGATATATAACAGCGTACTAATATTACACCATTCCCTAATCCATCAATGCCACACATGCGCTACCCGCATCCGTGCAACTTATGTCCTGCGGTGGCATCGAGCATCATATGCCATGCACTGCTTTTGATGGATGCTTTAATTTGCAACAGTCTTAATATATTCGTTTACACATAACGTTGACGGCCAGTGCGTGGTACCCCAGTCGCCTCTATTAGTTAGTCATGGCGTATACGTAACTTTATGCACATAAATCTATCGCGATTTTCATTTTGAACACGGAAATTTTTTGAAAGAAATGAAAACAAGGAAATAAAACAGGAAAACACATTAAGTAAACAAAAGCAAAGACACATGCGAGAAGCAAAAATAAAGAGAAAATACGGCATATACAGTACTACTGCGATAAAGCCAAAAATGCATCTCAATTCTCCAATAAAATTTGTGTGATTATGGACCCGATACAGTTTCTATTTCCACCGCACAACGATGGGTTCAACGTTTTCGTTCTGGWGTAGAGGTGGTCGAAGAAGCGCCATACTCCGGAAGGCCTTTCGTCGAAAATTGCGACAAAATCGCTGAATTGGTCGAAAGAGGCCGGCATAGTAGCAGCCGTAGCATCGGCCAAGAGCTGGGCATGAGTCATCAAAAAAAATTTTATGATCAACTGAAAATTCAGTAAAAAATACCGCAAGACWTTTTTGACAACCTAATATTTCGATACACGCAAAATTWTACCGATATTAGTTGCGTTATTTGTATGAGTACTAMAGAAAAAAAAKTAYATTTATRCAGAAAATGTCGTTTTATTATTAGAAATATTTCCAAAGTACATCAGTATGATTTCTTTGCTCTTGAATAATGTTTATGTCAACACTCATCTGTTAAGGTGCAACAAGTAGTTTGATGAGTTCAGTTCTCGAAAACTGAACAGCGTGATTTTTCTCC
This sequence comes from Bactrocera latifrons, assembly GCF_001853355.1. Lineage (NCBI taxonomy): Eukaryota > Metazoa > Arthropoda > Insecta > Diptera > Tephritidae > Bactrocera > Bactrocera latifrons. The sequence continues at coordinate 71,820 of NW_017537116.1, read as the reverse complement.
TCTTCGTATCTTCCTTGAATGCTTATAAATSCCCAAAGCCACCTTTGATGGATAATGGAACTCTATGTTTTGATTTTTCATCACAGAACTAGCGCACCGAAAACAAAGTGAACCTTTTACAATTAATGAAGTTATGGGCATTTCTGTCAACACTTAAGGGTATTCGCTTCAGTGCTTGTGTTTTTATGCAACAAACATCACAGCCAGAGTTCAACACTATAAATGTCCGTTAGTAGTAATTATAATTGTCAGCTACATACAAGAGGCCGTACTAAATCAGCAARTTTATGTGCTGCCAGAGGCGTTCGCTTCTGGACAACTGAAATGTTGTTATACTTAGTTTTGCAGTTGTGGTTATAGTAGTGGTGTGATATTAACTTTTTGGCGTAATTAAATTCCACAGTAAAATGTTAGCAAGTGTGACAAGTCAATGCCAGCGGCGGTGGTGGAAAGTGCTGAATACTGTCAAACTAAGCAAATAACTTCAAACAAACGCCARCTATCAGTGTAATATCAAACAACTACATTAGGAAATGTCCAAACAAGCAACAGTTTTCATTTTAAACTCAAAAAAATGCCTTTGCATTGAATATTGGCATTAGATGTTTAATTTTTCAACTCACTTGCATGTACTGCATGGCGGTGGTTATGTTAATACACACTATTTAAGGAATGAAATGAGCATATTTACAAAAATATGTTGGTTTTGTTGCGCAATATAATTTGGAATATAGTAGGAAGTGACTGATATTGGATACAAAAACTTAGGYTATGTAGACTCTAATATTTCCCACAATCTGCGCCAACTACCGTTGGATAAGCCTCCTCAACATCGCGTATAAGGTTCTATSGAGCGTATTGTGTGAAAGATTATAGCCCACCRTCAACAAACTGATTGGACCTTATCAGTGTGGCTTTAGGCCTGAAAAATCAACAACCAACCAGATATTYACCATGTGCCAAAWCTTGGAAAAGACCCTGAAAGGAGAATCGACACTCACCACGTCTTCGTCGATTGCAGAGCTGCTTTCGACAGCACGAAAAGGAGCTGCCTTTATGCCACGATGTTTGAATTTGGTATCCCCGCAAAGCTAATACGGCTGTGTAAGCTGACGTTGAGCAACATCAAAAGCTCCGTCAGAATCGGGAAGGTTCTCTCCGAGCCGTTCGATACCAAACGAGGTTTCAGACTACCTATCGTGCGACTTCTTCAACCTGCGAGCTGCAGAACTAAATAGAGAAGGCACCATCTTCTATAAACGTGTACAGTTGCTGACTGATTTGATATCATCGGCCTCAACACTCGCGCCGTTAGTTCCAGATTGGACAAGGAAGCAAAGCAGATGGGTCTGGCAGTAAACGAGGGCAAGTCGAAATATCTCCTGTCACCAACTGTCCAAAAGAGTCGTCACACTCGCGACTCACGTCACTGYTGACAGTCATAACTTTGAAGTTGTGGAAATCCAACGCAGGATAACTCTTGCCAACAGGTGCTACTTCGGACTGAGTAGGCAATTGAGAAGTAAAGTCCTCTCTCGGCGAATAAAAACCAAACTCTATAAGTCACTCCTTAYTATTYCCGTCCTGCTATATGGTTCAGAGGCTTGGACGATGACAACAACTGATGAGTCGACGCTGCGAGTTTTCGAGAGGCAAGTTCTGCGAAAGATTTATGATCCTTTACGTGTTGGATACGGCGAATATCGCATTCGATGGAACGATGAGCTGTATGAGATATAGGACGACATTGGCATAGTTAAGCGAATTAAAAGACAGCGGCTACGCTGGCTAGGTCATGTTATCCGAATGGAAGAAAACACTCCAGCTCTGAAAGTATTCGACGGAGTACGCGCCGGGGGAAGCAGAGGAAGAGCAAGACCTCCGTACCGTTGGGAGGACCAAGTGGAGAAGGACCTGGCTGCGCTTGRAATATCCAGAACAGATGAAGAACGACTGGAGCGCCGTTATGAACTCTGCTATAATCGTCTAAGCGGTTCTTACGCCAGTAAAGAAGAAGAATCTTTTTTTTTATAAAATTTTTTTATGTTGCTCATACGCCATGTTTTAGGTTTGATTGTAATTATATGAATCTCTAGTCGTGGCAGTGTTGATCCAATGAATCTCACAGATG
>NW_017537116.1:57563-68638 GCF_001853355.1 Bactrocera latifrons | reverse complement strand
GTGGCAATACTTTGAAGCAGTCGGACTGCTTCTCGCATCTACTACGGATCTTAAAACAAAACGCACAGTCTTCTATAAGAGTGCACAGCTGATAGCGTCCATCGTAGATATTGCTATCGTTGACMTCAAGAAGCACGCCATTGGCTCTGGTTTCTTCAAATTGAATAAGGAAGCGAAGCAAATGGGTCTAAGAGATAACGTGGGGAAAGACCTAGCTGCACTTGGTATCTCAAATTGGTGTCAAATTGCAAAAATAAGAAATTTGCAACCGGCATACTGGCGGCCATATCGGCCAACGAGCTGAAACACCCGTTCGACATGCCTTCGGACCATGTAAAAAGTATAATATAAAAAAATTTATTCTCCCGAAAAAAACATTTTGTCTGTTTTTTTGTTTTAATCCTGTTTACTTTGGAACGCACCTTGTATAGCAGTTTTTCAGTTTAATTTATTAGTTGTGCAAGTGTTACCAAATTTATTTTAAAATGACAAAATTGTATCGAAGATTAACATTTGAATAATCTTCATATGGGTTAGGTCTTCCTTTAGACAGCTGCTACAGTTATCATCTGGTTAGATATTTAACCATACAGTATAGTCCTCGCGCAATTACATAAGGCTAAGYCATCTAGCAGTAAGATTTTTAAAGTACTCTGGAGGAATCTTATGAGAGTTAAAATAGCTGCTTATTTACTTTCAAATTGCACGAGTTCTGAATTTCATGTTAAATAGTTTGAGATTTATAATCTTATCTGCTCCTCCACTACTTCGTTTTTAGGAATATTCAAGATATTGAAGATACGAGAAATTTCTTTTTTACACTTCAGTACGCTGAAATAATTCTGAAATGTTTTATTAAGCATATTAGAGTTATGTATTAATGTAAACAAAAGTTCCACTCAATTTTCTCTATTTCAATTTCATTATTGTACTTTAATTTTCCAGCCACTTTTTTATTTTCAATTATTTTCCTGATTATAAACGCCTAACACATAACCAGTTGCACGCGGAAGAATGAGAATAAGTAGAAAGGGAAAATCAACAAAAAAGAAGAAAGTATTGCCTTGACCACATCAAGTAAGTCTTTTGAAAGCTGAAGTGAAAGTGGYCAAGTGAAATTAAAGCCTAGAACAAATAATGTGGTTCGTGTGCRTACTCCTACATACTACTCGTATACACACACATGCACACAGAAGCTGACGACGCCAGTAGTAGCAAGCAGTTGAACAGCAATACAGATCAACACATCGGTACATACTGAAGTATGCGCATTGATGGTCATTATTAGGGAACTTCAAGAAAAACTTCGGACCGGAAAATGATACTGCTAACAATAACAACAACACTTGCAATAATAGCAGCTTTAGCGTCAGTAACAGAAAACTAAATASAAAGCCAAACAAGAAAACTTTGATAATAATAATAGTAACAGTTAATATTGGAGCTCGCAAGCTCTCGCTCAAGTGCAAACAGCTTGACTAACTTGTACGGCTTTTATAATATTAGATTGTCAGCATAAAATTGTACTACCCATGTGAAGGTGGACCCGTCGTGCTGCTCCTACACGTGCTTCCCCTGAGTGAGCTCGTTTTGCTGCTCAAACACTTCCAACGTCTCATTACATATGCGCGCTATAAATGTCGTTCTTATGCCATTGTATTGGATTAGTTGGCAAATCACCTTCCCAAGGGAATGCTAGATTCTCCAATCGATAAACCTTATTCGATTTACCATTTCAGACCTGGAGCTAGCATCTAAGAGAAAGTATGTAAGTATATTGCGTTATATACAAATTATCAAGTTAACCGGAATTAAATAAGCTTCTTTTTTTGGGAAAAAAAATTTTAATTCCTTTCTGTCAATTTGTGGATATCCTGCCAATAGAGATGTTCGTCTTTTGTAGAAAACCAATCACACACTAAATTTTCGACTTCTGCGTACGAATCGAAGTGCTTCTCAGCCAATGCATAATGGCAATCGAAAGAGGCTAAGTCCTGTAGTGGGTGGTATAGYAGCTCCCACCCAAGTACTTTGCTTGAATCTTGAACCAATTTTGTTTAGTGCGCAGGTGAATTGTCGTTAAAATTTGTTTCCGTATATTCTGGGCCTTTCTGGTCGGTTTTCAATCAAGGACTGGTTCTAATAGATAATTTTCTGTCTGTGGCAATTAGTRTTAACAGTTGTTTTTCAGTTTTCCTTTTGTCTTTCATTCAATTTAGGTGGTTCTCGTTTTACACACTTTTGAATCATTCCCATAAGTATCATCTTCACCCAATAGTTCGGTGTCTTCAAACTATTTGGGTAGTCTTCCAAGTTCTTCTTTTCTCACATCATAATTATTATCTCTGAACCGTTGAAACCATCTTATTGCTTCTGATAGAGCATTCAATGTGACTCTGCAGTGCTTTTATTCAAGTGGAATCAAAAGTTGATTGCTTTCCGCAAATCATCCCCCGTTACACAGTTTCAACACAATTAAAAAAATTTGATATCGTTTGTTCAATGACTGTAAGGTTATTGAGTATGTTTGACAAATATCATACTAACCAAACATAAAAAATGAAGGCTCGTTCACAGCAAATATAAATACATATATATACTTGTATTGGTATGCATATATGGACGTGTGACTATATCCTTTAAGGCTTTTCATAATCCCACATGCTTATTCTTCTAAACACTTCCTTTCTGTGGAAAACCTTATGAAACTTTAATGATATTCCACACTTTTGTCTGCGGGTTACCAAAACATGCAAGTATGCTTATATTTAATAGAACTTCTCAATACCTAKGGCMTTGAGGCCCTATGTTCCAMMTAGGAACTACGGGAAAATATATATATATAATACCTATACAAGAGTTGAGTAAAGACTTATTGACAGAGTTGTGTTCATTGTAATCATGTCAAGCTGGCGACTAAAACTTTAAAAGTCAGAAAAGCATAATAAAAGAACATTAATTTTAAGATTAAAAAGCTTTACCAAAGATAGAGTATTAAACTGTACGGAAGCAATATAAATGAGCGGCATTCTTAATTCTTTTCGCTACGTGGCGCCAATTGGACATTCCAAGCGTAGCCAGGTACTTTTCCACCTGGTCCTTAAAACGGAGTGGAGGTCTTCCTCTGATTCCCCCGACGGGCACAGCGTCGAATACTTTTGAGCGGCGTTCACTATTCTTTATTAAGAGTATATAAATATTATACTTTTTCTATATCGAAAAAATACTATATTAAATATACAATTTTGAAACTCTTTTACCCATTCTTTATGAAAAGGCAATGTATTTAATAAATTTTAATACATTCAATACGATAACTCTCCTGTACTTCGTAAACCTTTCTGCAAAATAATTGTGAGTTTAAGATCAAGTAGAAACCATTTTTGTCGCTTTCAAAATTAATATATCATTTTTACTTTTTTTTAACAAAAAAAAAGGGTTTTATTAACCCCCATACAGTAAGAGGACGAAAAAATTAATTTTCCAGGATTTTATTTGGGAAACTTTTTAAATTTCTTGATCCACAAATATGAACAGACATGATGAAATATTTTAACTGTATATGAAAACTTAATATTTGTATACAAATTTGGAATGGATCTATAGCTAAACTTCGGAGCCTCTTCTAAAAAAGGACATTTTGAGGCGACCACTATATCTCTGATCTATATTCAAACATATTTCGTTAAAATAGTATAGAATATTATAGACCAGAGTATTTATAATAACTAACATCAAAGTAAAGAATTTTGAATTTTTTTTTTCCAGCTTTTCGTAGAGTTCTTATTCATATACTACTGTGAGAAAAAGGTAGTGACACTTTTTAATTTAAATTCCGCACTAAAACCCAGTAGTTGGAATATATTTTTCTAGCTTGGCATAACTCTCAGTCAGTGGCATCTGCGCTAAATTTCACATCAAACTAATCCTTAGTATTTAGTATGAGCTTGTAATTTGGAAGTACATAAAGAGTGAAACCATTCAAGAAAGAAGTTCCATAAAATTTTGTGTGCGGAATCGAATTTCTGGTGCCGAAACGTTCAGAATGTTGAAAAAAGGTTTTGTGACAATTGTCGCGAGCAATTGTTTTTGATTGGTACAAACAGTTAAAAAAAAAAAAAAAACAGTTTAAATAGAGTCGAGAACACGTTGAGGACAAATCAGGCGCAGGACGGCCATCCACATCAACTGATAATCAATAAGTCAATAAAATAAAGGAATCGGTGCTTGACTATGATCGACTTACAGTCATAGATCTTTTAGACGTCATTGGATCATCGGAATTAAAACCTGCGTCGTGTTAACTTATGTGAAACAAAGCTTTCAGGCTATCACGAAAAATATCATAAAACGTATTGCTACTGGCGGTAAGACATGGGTCTATGCTTACGACCCGGAAACAGACGATCAATTGGCAAAGAAGAGCAGAAACCGAAAAAAACACATCAAAGCAAATCAAAAAACATGGTTACTATTATAGGGCTAAGTGAGTAGAACGGAATCCTACAGATAAAAAAAAAAAAACACAACATACATATGTTACGAATTTCGAAATTCTGGGGCTTCATAAATACTTGAAATTCACTTTGGAGATAATTGAATATTAAATTTCAATTTATCACGAATTCAGATGGTTTACATATTGAATTACACCTTTGGTTTATATTCCTAAAATAATTTGATTTTGAATACAAAATGTTCATAAACATAATTGAAGGTATGAAATTTGTTAAATGAAAGCAAATGTATTTTCTTCGATTATTACAAAAGTTGATAGTTATTGTCTCTGAACATATGCACTAGGGTGATTCAAAAAAAAAAATTTTTTTTTTCGTTTGGTACTCTGAAAAATGGGTTCCTAGACTCTCCAAGAATGAGTTCTTAATTGTAACGGGAAGGTCCTCCTACTTACAATTTTCTATTTTTTCTTATTATCATATAGAAAGTTTTATATCTCGCTTCCAGCTACTTAAAAAATATATTGTTCATTAGATGTTGTAGGAAGTTGAATGCTCTACAAAAAGAGTCTGCGCGATTTTTTCGTAAACCCAACCGTTTAAAAGACATTAACAGTTAAAGTTTGATTATTTTTGGGAAATTTTTTTATTTCTTATGAATTTTATAACTCAATGAAATAAAATGAAAAWTGAAATGAATGATGAAAATTGTTTAAATTAGCTTACTAWAGCATAKAGYTTCCATACAAACTTGACACATAGTTACTAAAAGAAATTCAYCTGTGAAGGTCGGCTGCACCGAAGTTARCGTTTTTTCTTGTTGTGATTTAATATTCATTGTYACATTTGGGGTACAAAATATGCAACATGATAATCTTCATAAACTTTCTTGTGAATCTTTTCTAAGAGAATTTGTCTTAGTTTATAAGAATTACATATCAGCCAAGCTGAGGTGACTTAACGAGTGAGTATTCGCACAAATGTATATATATATTTATATAGGTATTTGAATTATATAAATAAAATGTGACAACTACTAATGCAATAAATATAACGTGCAATAATTAGTGGATTAAACATATTTTATTTATAAAACTTGTTTGAAAAAAAAAACTCTTAAGAATAGGTTTTTATTGCTTCACTTATAACTTTGAAATGGTTTATCTTTGGTATGCTGCGTATGCTCCAGCACATCTCATTCATTGTTCTCTAAATAGTCGAGCCGTTCCGAATAGGAATGTTCATAAAGCTTCAACATTATTTTTAAACCACTCCTCTCCTATGTAACCTAAAAAATCTTATCGCTGGGTTATTAAAAAAACCAAGTCGCATATTCCTAGTACACTGTCTTATAATATTTGCGGCATACAAGTGAACGAAGGCGTGGTTACTTATATACAGTCGCATGACGAGACGCTTGTCACACGAAAACGTGAAATATGTGCAATAACGGTAATGGCAGCAGCAACACCAAAGTCATTTGTTAAATTACTCAACCCAGCTAAGTTGAGTACATATTTTTAGAACAACTGGAAGTTATTGCCATTTAATTCTTGGGAAATGTTATAGGCCTGCTTGCTGATATAGCAGATTTTTCCGTGGTACACCTCGTTGCAGAGAGCCCGCCGGATTGTRGATTTGCAAGTGAATCTAGTTGAGCCAATGTTGAGAATTTATGAATATACGTGTATATATTCAAATTAGTAGATAAAATATGTTGTAAAATATGTTGTAAAATGTTAAGCTTAAAATTAAAAAYTTTGAGCTTAAGTATTAACAGCTTGCACTGCACTCGTGGTTATTAAAATAAGTAGGTTCGGAAACTGGGAGATACTCGTATATGCTGGAAAGTTATAGGTTTATTTTATATCCGGGAATAACATCAGCAAGGAGTGCTTTAAGCTGCTTGAAGAAGAAAGAGGGATTCTCTTAAAAGGCTTTGTCAAATATTACATCTTACTTCCACATTTTTGTCTTTTGAACTTCGCCGATACGTATAAAACGCTACAGARCTCGTATCTGGCAATACTATACATCTTTRAAAATTCTTSACATAACCTACAAAACRACGCTATGCATGATTAACTGGGATATTGCGTTCAACAGTTATAGATGTGTAAGCGTGGAGTTCACTAACGAAGAAATTCGCGCTATTTTAAAGTTTTCCTTCGTTAAAGGCAATTCCGAGAAACGTTCCATGAGATTAATGATGTTTTGGAGGATGGTACGCTATCACTTCGAATTGCGGACACATGGTTTCGACGATTCAGAGCGAGKGAAACGCCAACCGGCGAAAGACCTGTGACGACGAATACCGATCTAACCATGAAAAAAAATTGGGTTACAATGGCATTTGGCATCTCGTAACATCGCCCAGACGATRGGAGTTAGTCACCAAACCATTTTAAACCATCTGTAGATGGCTGGATACACAACAAAGCTTGATGTTTAGGTGCCGCAGGATCTAACGCAAAAAAACCTTCTGGACCGAATCAACTCCACGGTCATGGTCGAAGGCCGATGAATCGTCCCAAACAGTAGCCAAGCCGGCATTGGCGGACACGATGGTTTAGCTGTGTGTTTGGTGGGATTGGCAGGGAATTATCCACTATCAGACGCTCCCATATAGACAGACGCTTTTTTTACCATCTACTGTGAACAACTGGACGTTGAAGCAGGCGATTGACCAGAAGCCACCATATAGCTCGGACATAGCGCCAAATGGTTACCACCTGTTCCTGTTCATAGCGAACACTGTTTTTAGTGTAAAGTTGAATCACAAAAGAGGCTTGTGAAAAGTGGCTTTCCGAGGGGGTATTCTAAAGTTGCCGTCTAGATAGAAACAGATTATCGAATGAAACGCCGCATATTTGAACTAAATCTGATCACTGTAAAACTTTTTATGAAGCATTGAGTAAAGAGCAGAAAAGCGGAATAAAAATATGGTAATATTGCTAGACCAATTAATTAAGCTGAAATTGAAAATGGATCTCATATGTACTCTTTAAGTAACCAATGAATTGTATACACAAACTAGTTCCTAAGTTTTTAAGAAGTCGACCTGAAATTGATCACACTTTCTTTTATCCCCAAGAAATTGCCCATTTATCGGAACCGCCAATATCTAACTACTATGGAATGTAGCTGTCATATATCAAACTCATGGAACACTTTTTAACTTGAAAAAATAGTTTCGTAAAATTTTACACAAATTATTGTCCAGTACATCGCTATAACATTCAAACGAAGGTCGGTCAACTATAATATATTGCCGCGATTTAAGAAAAAAATATTTTTTCCCTCTTTACAAAAGGTTATATGCATTTGAAAGTAACAATTTTACCTATTATAGATTAACAATGAAACTGCAGGTAAATCGAATGAAAAATATAAGATTATATTTCATTTCTGAGCACTTTTCTCCCAACCCCACACTAATGTATAGTATATATTTATCCAAATATATACCCATATTTCCATGGATATCTGTGCGATAATTGTGAGTATTGCTGTGGCGTATTGATCGTGGCGTGCAGAGCCAATTGGCGAGCTGTCCTAAGCCTGCGGATGATGCGCGTCTTTGTAATTTGACCTCTTAACAAGTAAAATCATTCGGTCGACTAAAATAAGCTCATAGCTAGGCACAGGCCGATTACAAACGAATCAATTAGCATGAGTGCAGATCTCGTACAAACAAACACTAATTTCCTTATTCACTAAATCGGATGCACTYAGCAAATAGTAGGTAAGCGGAGTGCAACTCATTCTAAAGAGTTCGGAATTTGGACATACGTGTGTAGCAAGTTCATATGTACAAATTTATAATTACTACATATTATTTTAAAGCCGTTTTAATATGTTGATATATCTACGGCAAATTTTATTGTCTAATAATTTAGAATGGATCTCTGTTCACACTCCTCATCTTCTGCACTATTTTCCAAACTTAAGAGGCTATACTACATAGTGTKACACTCTCAAGATTTGCTGGTTTTTTAGATAGTTTATATTTCCAAAAATTTCCTGTGACATCAGCAAGGTCGTATCTTGAATAGTTGCAGGCATATATATATATATATACTTTAAACTCGTTTTTCTCGAAAAGACATATCTCAAAATTTCTGACATCATAACTCAACGAGAAAATTTATCAATCAAATGAGCTTCGAACAACTAAATTTTGTTTTCAAATTGCTCAAACTTTTACCGAAACGTTTCAATTGATGAAGCAAATTTATAGCGATGATTGCCTATCACGTAGAAGAGTGCACAAGTGTTTCCAACGTTTTCAAAGTGGTCGTGAGGACATAAATGACGATTAACAGGTGGGCCAATAAAAATCCGGATCATTGAAATTCATGCAAATGGAATTGAACATCTCCAAAACATCSATTTATCGCACTTTGACCGAACATTTGGGCTTACGAAAGGTGTGTGCACAATTTGTTCACAAGCTGTATTGAAGCAGAAGGAGACTACTTCGAATAAAATAAATGGATTGTTATGCTTTTTTTCTTTTTTTTTTTTTAAATCCTGTTTACTATGGAAGTCACCTTGTATATAGGAATTATCTTCAGCTTTAATAGCCTTTTGAGCGTCTCATTCGGCTGAAATTATATCAGCAGTTTAGRATTTTTTTGGCACTTCCGAAGACAGCACATAACTCCGTTATTTTCCAATATTTTTGTAAAGAAAAAATTATTAAATATAACCGAAAGTATACCTTATTATGTTCAAAGAACTTTAAAATATTCGGCCGAATATTTTCTTTTAAAAAATTTACGAAAATCTCCTATTTTTTTATGGGTTACACTGGTATAGCCATTTAAATAACCATTCGCCTAGATGTATGGATTGAATCGAAAATGTATTACTTCTTCCTGAAACCATTTACAAGTTGTCGGCAAGCAAGTTCATGGCATTGGAGATTGAGATGTATAACATGTTATAAATTATTGGGTGCATATTGGTGAGGAGAACAAATACACCGATTTCAACATTTTTTGTACCCAATCTCATCATAATTGTACTATCTTAGAAAATGTTTCACCTACTGCGATATATTTATAATAGAATAAATATACGAAAGACTAAACTGTGTTAAAACTGTGTAGGTATGTATATGGGCTCTAAAAGAAAGCTAGGTCCATAATATTTAACGCTAAACGCATTTAAAAGAGAAAGTAAAATTTACTTTAACAACTGTTTCGAGGATTGAAAAACCATTGGCGCAAGGGGGGAGACTACTTTGTCGGAAACAACATAAATTTCAAAGATTAAATTAAGAATTTTAAAATTTTGAGCAAAGTCTTATTCGTTTTTTCTCATAGTCAAACAGACGATTGAAATTCCCTATATGTTTTGGGTAAGTCAGAACTATGGTCCGTCTTGACAGCCTTGATTTATTATTTATCTAAGGCACGCGTTGCAAGCATTTCCACTTAATTTCATTAATTTATCGGACTGTTTATGTTATTGTAAACATTATATTAACTAGAATAACGAAACCCTCCAAGGGATAAATCTTAGACTTTATTTACGCATTAACGTATGTACATTCTTTCAAGAAAGTATCGGGAATTCTTCATTTGCCCCTCAGATCTCCCGATTATATGAAAGACAGGTAAGTTTTGTTTTCTGGGTTGGCATAACTGTCCTTTATTATGATAGCAAAAACTAGCGCGATCTGTCAAAAAGTGTGTTTACAGCAGCTATTTATGTCAGTCGACCTCAGTAGTGTTTGTGGAATTTTACAAGCAAATTTTAACGTATTTGTGTCAAATTTTGGCCAAACACTCGACAAATATCATTGAGCTAGTACCGAATCTCCTTGATTTAAATCAATGTTACTTTTACCTTTCTTCACACTGAAATATTCGCTTCGGGGAACACGCTACGATTCAATTGAAGACATCAAAACAAATTCGACGCGAGATTTGAAGGCCATCCTGGAAAGTGCCTAAAACAAAATGTTTTGACGATTGAGAGAAGAGTTGGCACATGTGCGTCGCTTCAAATGAATGTTACTTTGAATCCGATAAAAGAAATATGAATGATGATTGAAAAATTTTCGTTTTATTTATAAATTCCCGATACTTTTCAGACAGAATGTATGTAGTAGTTAAGGTAACAAGAATAGTGTAAGTTCGAGAAAATCACTTTAGTAGATATATTGAGCCGAGATTGAACACCGCACGGATTTGATGCATTTAAATCCAAACGAGAAAGTATTATCAGACAATGATGCTTTGTTAATATGATTAAAAAGTCTTACAAATTACCGATATTTTGGATAAAGAAGTCTACCATAAATGCAATGGCCCTCATATTATGTTTATGAGGCCTTGAAAATATAATCCACTCCATGCATTCACTATTTGGGTAAAATTTCATTTCGATGTTGTACGAGAAAGGGTCTCATGGAATTTGAAATACTATTATAATGGAAATAAGTGATGTTGTGTGTGTCATACCCACGTCTAACTCAATCAGTTAGCTAGAGCACGTACATACATGTGATAGTTAATGTAATTAACTTATAGGTACAGAAAAATTTAAGGTAACGGCAAGCGAATATATATAGACACTAAAATTGACGTACATATCTTGTCTATTCAG
>NW_017537116.1:51660-57220 GCF_001853355.1 Bactrocera latifrons | reverse complement strand
AATTTGGATTGTCCGCCGCTATCACGCACTGGAGTCCGTTGTTTCGGTTCAAAGAGAGTATAGGCGCACGTTTGGCGGCAATCCTCCGAGCAGATAGACCATAATGAGACTTCCAAAAAATTTTGCCGAGCGTGGGACAGTCAACAGAAGACCTTACCATCGAAACCCTGCAGTTCGAACGGAGAAAATGATCGCTGATATTCCCATATAAAATTCAAAGGGCCAACAAACTGAACGCTGCAGACTTGCCGATTCGCTTGGAGTTTTGCCAGAAGATGCTTCAAATAGTGGAAGAGGATGGAAACATGTTGAACTGTCTTTTCATATCTGACGAGGCCCATTTCGATTTTAACGGCAACATAAACAAACAAAATTGTCGAATATGGAGTGCTTCCAACTTACAGATACTCCATGAGACGGATTTAAATTCCATTATTTTTAAAACTAATTAAGCTATATTTAATAAAATTGAACGAGCTTTAACATGAATAAAAGAAAAATGAATTCCATCCACCGAAAAAAAAATTATTTGAGTTTCTGAATGTCGTCAAATTCATCAGCCAACCTGTAGTTCAGCGGGTTAAAAGACAACGGCTACTTTGGCTAGGTCATATTGTCCGAATGGACGAAAACACTCAAGCTCTGAAAGTGTTCGCCGGAATACGCGCCGGGGGAAGCAGAGGAAGAGCAAGACCTCCGCACCGTTGGGACGACCAAGTGGAGAAGGACCTGGCTTCGCTTGGAGTATCCAATTGTCGCCTCGTAGTGAAAAAAAGAAACGACTGGCACGCTATTGTTAACTCGGCTATAATCGCGTGATCGGTTTCTACGCCAGTAAAGTAGAATAATAACAGCGAACTTAAACTGGAGCAGCGGAATGATTAATTTTCAAAATCAGATGACTGACATAAGGGAAGATTTGATTATGCTTATGTAAGTGTTTTTTTTTTTTTTTTGTCTCTGGTCATACAAAGCTAGAAATCATTTCACTGCAGCATTCTCGCCAGAAGACACCAAAAGTCGGTGGGTGCGACTTGCATACGACATTTCCATTCTTTTCGTGCACATTCCATTTGTATTACCTWATTGAAGTTTTCCAAGACAGGGGTGAGTATGGAACCACCCATGCCTCTCATTTTAATTTAAACACCACGTCCCTCTTCCTGGGGCGACAGACGCTAATACATCGGGTAACCAATTTATAATGCCTCGATCAACCTTAAGACAACTTTTGTTTTTTAATTTAATTTAAGTGTTGATCTTGTAGCCGAAAATTATAATAAAAACCTTTTATTCGTAAATATATTACCCCTTATATTTCGACCGAGTGAAATCATTCAGTAAATCAATATTTAAGCAAACATTYGTCTTGATGATGAACCAAGTTTTTTAAAGATATTAATGCAAATTTTGTACCTCTCATCTTGTTTTCTAGTTCGACCCATCAGRGAGTGTGCAAGATTGAAGTGACTTCAAACGGAGAGGATATGAGAAGTATTTTCGTGACTTAAGGATACAATGAGGCTTGCAGTTACTTTCGTAATTCTATCATTGTACAATAAAACTTTGTGATGCTGAATAAAAGCTGGAATCGAACTAAAGTAGCTCTGCGTAGTGTTGTTGTTAATCTCTAACAGCTACTTAACTAATTTCACTTCCAGAAACTTACTCTGTGTTAATTTGGTAATTAAAATAAGTTTTGCAGTTAAAATTTCTCTTTCTCTATTCCATCGCCATCTGCACTCTTGAACAGAAAAGATCGATAGGAAAAACGATGACTAAATTAGGAAGTCAAAAAGATTTTTTAATGAGTTGACAATTACGCGAATGAAATTAGTATCAGCAGTGTTAAGTGTTGCGAAGACGTCACTTTGCCTCAATATTGASAGACGGTCGAGTAATGRTTACTGCCGCCATTCACATAATGAAATGAAATKAAATTTTYRTTTTTCCATAAACAAGAAAAACAGYTCGTTTAYGAAAACAACAGCAGCAGTAACTACAACACCAAATGACGGCAACAACAATTCAGAAAAGTCAAAATAATAAAAAGTGACAGATATACCCCAAGTTGGGGTAGCGGTAAGCAAGAAATGCAAATGAAGAAATTACAAGAGATGGAAAAGTCCATGCGCAACGGCCACTATAGTCTGTAATATGCTGGGAGCCTTGTAGTTATCGGCAGAAAATAACAATTTATTGCTTCGGATTTTTTTCCACTTTGATTTTCCAGTGTTTTGACACTCTTGTTTGCGATATCACGCTTTCACCAATAATGTGGCACTGTCAATCTGTTAGCTGTAAAGCAGCAAATAAAATTGAAAATTCTTCCAGCATCAATTGAGTAGGGACTTTCGTAGGGCAAGGTGATGGCGAAATTAACAAGACCAAATGCAAAGTAAAGGCAGRGAGCGCGTTTAAAAATTCTAGGTATTCGCTGCGATTTTTTCTTGTCGGAGTATCGAAGTTCTTAAAGAGCGAAATAACGGCAGCCAAAGCTAACTAAGTTAACTGAAGTTGAAAGTGAAAACCATGAATTAAGTTTCTCTTGCAGACTGCGGAATACCAGAGAAGTTGCTTCTCTATACATTGCGTTTGCAAACCCTTACATAAATAAATTTTAACGAAGCACGCAAGTAACTGTTAGAACCATTGTATTTGTTATGATTTTCAAAGATTTGTACTTGAATAAATAATACAAAATGTACCTTAATGAAAATATGAGAGCGTGTTTTACTCAAAACAGTGTGTCTTTGTGCTTAAATGGATAAATTGGGGTAAAACTTGTACCGGCCTTATATATCTCATATTAAGATTTTCTAACACCCGGCTGACTTCACTAAATATGATTGGTGATGGAATGTGAGGAACCGTACTGAAATCGAGAATTAAAAAAAAAACGGTAAAAGTACTGACCATTCCTACAAGTGCTATATACATTCTGTGTTGCTCATACGACATGGTGTAGTATAACCACAGGGGAGAGAATAAGTTACATAAGGATGAACGAAATGCTATTTATAAAGTTTTTGCGAAACTGAAAAATCTCGCATCAAATAAGAGACTTCCATGACCTTCGATCACGTTTTTAACTAAAATTACTCAGGTAAACGCACGTCAAGCAGCAGAGCAATGGCAGTTGAAGTGGCAAAAAAAAAAACAAAACAAAATAAAAGCAACCATACCAACAGCTGCAAATAAAGTGCAAAACAAAATCAAAAATTTTTTTATGTAACGTTGAATACGAAGGAAAAAGGTAACATAACAAAGCAAAAACAACAATGACAGAGTACAGAGGAAAAAGGTGTCAAGGGGCAGCTTGCTGTTTCTGTGGTAATTAGCTGTCTCGCCGCCTTAATAAATGATTTCACATAAAAATATTGAGACTTGACAGGTTTATATGCACATACAGTCATGGAGAGAAAAATAGCACAATTTAACAAGGAATAGCGTTAACTTCGGCTACACCRAAGCTAATATACCCTTCACAGCTGCGCTTCTTTTAGTAACTATATGTTCAGTTTGTATGGAAGCTATATGTTATAGTAATCCGATCTGAACAATTTTTTCGGAGTTTATGTTATTATATTAAGCAGTAATCCATGTCAAATTCCAAAATTTTCCGTACGAGCATTAGGTTCCGATCGTTCAGTTTATAAGGCAGMTATATGGTATAGTGGTCCGATATCGGCAGTTCCGACAAATGAGCAGCTTCTTGAAGAGAAAATGACGTTTGCAAAATTTTAAAACGATATCTTAAAAACTGGGGAACTAGTTCGTATATATACAGACAGACAGACGGACGGATACACGGACATGGCTAAACCGTCTTAGCTCAACATACTGATCACTTATATATACATACTTTATAGGGCCTCCAAGGCTACCTTCTGGATGTTACAAACATCGTGACAAACTCAATATACCCTGTTCAGGGTGTAAAAATAAAATACGTCTAAATAATGTTCAGTTGCTCGGACGAATTGGTCGAAAAAAACAACTTCTGTCCAAAAAACATAACAGCACGGCTGRACTAAGCTAAAGAACATTTAAAAAAAGGACGCCAAATTTTRKAAAATGRTTCTGTGGAGCAATGAAACTAAGGGAAACCGTGTGGAATCGGATGGAAAACCATTTATCCATCRTCCCAGGTGTCAAACGTATAAATCCAGATACACTACAAGAACTGTTAAGCACGGAGGATGTAGCCTGATGGTCTGAGGATAGATATTATTATATAAGATTAAGTTTCATGGAAGATAACTTTAGAGACTTAAGCARGAGAAGGGTGGTATTTTGAAATATACTAAGGCTCTCCATATCTTCTGAATATTGTTAAAAATTTTGCGGTTTATAATGTAAAAGATGATTCTTTTAAAAGTTCCCTACTTCAACTTCAACATTCTCAGCTATTGAGTTGGCTATTGGCATTCACAAACTGCAGGCAGTTTCTGCTTTCCACTTACGTTTAAAATAGCCTTTTGTCAAGCAATTCGTACCAGCACGAAACACGATTATGGGTACTCCACGGCGTATGAGTGCTCATTTTCCGTTAGCGTTCTGCAGTTTCTTGTCTTATTACTTATATTTCTGTTACTACAGTATTCTTAATGGTGTTTCGTCTTGCCGTTTATTTCAAAAGTTAAAATATCTACGTGAAACTGTGGGTGTTTGCGCAAATATTTTAGCCAGTACATATAATAATGGGGTAATCAAASGCTTATTTGCATATTGTTAAATCTATTTGGGTGGCATATGGGCTTGGAGAAATTATATAGCACTTAATAAAATTGCTAATACGATAATGACGTTTAACCTCTCAGCTCGTTAAAAGCTGCAGTATGCGAATACACGGTAACATGGCAACAACAATAAAATAGTTCAGCGAAGCGTTTGRCCTTCTGCGTAAGAATAAAAACGTWAGAATTGCACTGAAGAAGAAAATCTTTACATATTTTTCTTGATAAAAAATTTCTGCTGTACTTGCTTTTTGGTTGAAGTCTTATAGCAGTTCCTCTGCACCGGATGGGTAAAGAATAATTTAGTGCTATGTCTATCTAGAATATAATTATCTCCATCTAAATATCACCTAAAGTACTTGGCTTCGCCAGATTTATTCTTTGGTAGATAGAGAGTAAATTTCCAGTATTTTAGCTGCTGACGTTATACGAAAAATCCATATAGTATCAGTTTTACCAAAAAAATTATTATTCGTCGACATCACCGAACAGCTTTACATTTTGAAACTTTTTAGATAAGAATGGTAATCAGAACCTCACTACTTTTTAATAAAATAGCGATATGATAAAGGTTTAGATAATGAAATATTATAAAATTTRATTATAAAGTTTATTTCTATTTTTGAACAAAAGTTCCGCTAGGGGTGGTAAGGTTTTAAATTTATTTTATTAAATTTGACTGCTGCGTTAGAATCTGTTATCTTTATCGATTGTCCAGTAAGAATTTCATGACACTTCACGGATTGGATGAGAAGTTATTGCGTTTTAAGTGTCAGCATGTTTCTGTTATCGGTGCGAAAATGAGTTTCGAACAAAGAGCC
>NW_017537116.1:47972-50535 GCF_001853355.1 Bactrocera latifrons | reverse complement strand
ATCAGAAGCTATTATCGCGTGAACAAATTAGTCCGCCAGCCACAGACAACTCTAATCAACCCAAACAAGAGGCCTTAAATGAGAACTAAAACTGTGAAGAGTTAAAATATGAAGTGTTTATGTAGTTGTTACAGGCTGTGGATAGACAAGCGAGTGAGCGGAAAAAATAACATTAAAGGGAATGACATGCGCCTTGGTGGGAATTAGGCAAACAATGGCACATKCGAAAAACCAGAAGCATTTGCATAACAAAAACAACAAGAAAAACAACCACATGAAGCACGAACGATGCACAGATGTCACTCATCAGCTTTGGAACCGTTGAAAAATATGTTTGTCTATGATCTAATAACGGTGAACCCATCAATCTTGGATGTAGCATCAATAACAGCAGAAAAGCGAAACGGCATTGKTTAGCCATTTTGACTGAAAATGAAGCAACTGTTACACAGAGTTCGACAATTTCTAGGAAAGAGCGGAAAAAAGTGCTATAAGTAGTTATAAAAGTCTACCAATCTACGGCTTCCGATCACATTCAAGGCGGGATCTAAATAGAAATTTTTTGAGCAAAGGCAGTTCCTAGGTGAACACTGACAGTTTTGCAACAATTATTCAAAACTTGTACTTTTASCTGCATTTATAATATAACAAAAATCCTAACATAAATAAAATCTCAACCGAAAAAACTAAATCACTTCCACTCAAAAAACAGGACTATAATAGCGGTATATCTACAGCGCTTAATAGTATGCTCATTATCTTGTTTATCATGTTTTTATTCGCTAAATTACAACTACAAATTCGCTTTTCGGACTCATTTATTTTCCGCTACTCTTTATTGAGCTTATGTTTGTGTTAATATAAAAAAAAACTGCAACATTATAAACTCAGCGACATTTGCGCTTTGTCATAAACTTTAACAAAAAAGGGTACATTGCAAACAGAAGCATTCTCTAGCTACTTATGTAGTGAATGTGACATTCATAATACACTGATATTCACACTTTCGGTTAGCTCTCGCTCAATTCAGCTTAGCTTGCGGTAATTTTTTTTTTTAAACTTCCGTATTTTAAATACGCCACTGAAATGATTGCGCTTTTTTCTTCTGATCGTCTGTTAATATAGCGTCCATGCATACATAAGTGTGTGTAAGTGTGCATAAATTCCCGCCAATGACCTCGTGTAAACCGAACTTAACAACAAAAACGCCACCCACAAACCTTTTTAGGTATGGRCATAAGTGCCACAAAAAATAATCCTCATGCTGGCAGTGCTGGTGCCGTAGTATATTTCTCCAAACAAAAAAAATAAAAAAGAAACAACGTTTTTGGTCGCTCTCAGCTTTTCGCATGTTCTTTCCAACGCACACAGATATGCATAACAGGCGCTGAGTTTTTGTTGCAAATGGMAGCAGCATGTTGCAAAGTTTAGTTTTCATGCCATTTTCTGCAATTTATTCTCAACTAACCCCAAAAGTTGTACAATGACTACTCGGCGAGTTAATATATTTTTTCCACTAATAAAAATTTTTCACTTCTCTGAATTACTATATAAGTTCTGGCGTTTTCGTATACTCATTATACCGACCTGATCGAATTTTATTTGATATGATTACTTAAGGGGTTAGGGGTAGTCAGAATTTTTAAAAAAACATTGTTGTTTTTTTTGCATTTTCGTTAATTGTAATATCTTAAAATATTCTCTGAAAATTGCACATTGATCCGGTAATTAGTTTTAGAGTTATTCGACAAATAACAAAGAGAGCTCAGGCACTTCAAAGCGCTAGTGTGAAACTTTAAAGGCGTTTTTCTCAAAATTACGTTTTTTAAAGTGGTGACAACTGTAACTCGAGAACCGCTCAGTAGATTTTAATGAAATTCATACAGCTTTTAGAATACATAATAAACTCGGGCTTGCACGAAGGTTTTTTTTCAAAACCTTTTTTAAGACCAATGTTGGTTTTTTCCCAAAAATGTATGTAATTTTTGAAAAAAAAAATCTATTGATCAGGCCCGAGTTTATCTACTAATGAAACTAATTTTTGATTGATTTTAGATGACTCTCCAAGGACTTATGATTGTCACCGCAACGCAAACAACTATAACTTTGGAAATTAATTTTTTTTTTTTTTTGTTTGTTTTTTTTTTCCTGACTTTAAGTCAACACATTCTATAACGATTTATATACAAAACAAAAAATTTTCGCGCCCCTGACGTTGTATATTCCAGTAAGTAAGGTTTGAATATTAATCTGGTGGTATACTTGTATATTGTCTATGCTTATTATTACCACTTATAGTAACATGCTTGATTATTTTTAAACTTTTAAGACGCGAAACGGAACTTTTCAAACACCACAAAGCAATACATTATTTTATGCAACATTTATTTACTTATGGATAGGCCAATTTAATTTTCCAACAAAAAAAAAAATTTTTTTTAGAGGACTATATCTGGGCTACAAGGCCACCAAGCACATCTATCAAAGTAGTTTCTGCCTAATAATTATTCAAATCGAAATATTATCCTCACAGTATCAGCCTTACAATTCCATCTAAAGAATT
>NW_017537116.1:45236-47207 GCF_001853355.1 Bactrocera latifrons | reverse complement strand
GTCATGAAATTCTCACTGGACAATCGATAAATAAACCAGATTCTAAGGCAGCAGTCGACATATAGATGACGCCACCAGAGGTGCTAGATTCAAAAAGTCCTGYTTACTTTGGAACGCTCTTTGTACATAGATATTTTTTTCCCACAGTACCTAAGTGAAACAGCACAGCAAAGCAACCGTATGTCTACAACCCAAACAACAAAATCATTGCACTTGAATGGCGTGCATTCATTTCAGTTTGCTCAGTTTTGAAATTCACGGCTGCAAAAAATCCAATATTTATATATCATATATACGTTCTAAGGCAACGTAGAAAAGAATCACATACTAGTTAGTATCTCAATTCATACAAGTGCATTTTTTTTTTCATTTTTCATAGAACAGAATGCATCGCCATTTTATGCTTTGGATTTCATTGAGAATYGCTTCGACAGCGACAGCAAATCGTGTGTAAAATTGCATTTTTTGTGATCCTTTCTGATTTTTTGGGATCTTACCAATTGAAATTTGCATAGAAAAAGTTTCAACAGTTTGATAAGTACAGCAAAACAAAAAAATCAAAAACACGTAATGGGACGGGTATAATAGTTCTCATACTTCTGCATCTTGCAAGAATTAAAGTCATGTATGGGGTCTATAGCAAGTTTTCTTCCAATATTATTCACTTTAAGAACCGAGGTACACTCTTATGAGCAAAACACGTTCTCACATTTTCATTGAGTTATCTCACATATWTGCCGATATATGGGGTATAAGGTCACGCGGAAGTTCTAAAAGTTCTGGAGTGATCTGAATTACTATTTCGACAACATAAGGAGAAATTTGTAAAGATGCGGAAAGCTCAAAGCACTTCGAAAGTCTTGTGGTCGATGGTATATGCAGCWAGTTAAAACATTTAGTTTGCGACAGAATATTGAAGCAAATAATAACATGCRCCAACAGAAAATGAACACTATTTGCTTGCTTGCTGTTGCGTCATATAGTATGTRCCAGCCAAATGCAATTATCATGAAACATGGAACTTATTTGCCTACACAATTTGCAAGTCAACTTAAAACACAAATAAGATTGCAGCTAATTTCTAATYATGGCAAAAATTTAGGCACATACAGTAGATTTTAAGTAAATACGTAGCTAAGTGCACCGTTATTTCTTTTGCATTTCAGATTTCTAAACTTCAATAACGCTGTAGATGTCATTGTTGGCCAGCACATTGCCTTTGCACTCTTAATAATGTTACTACCGACAATCACCAACGGCTGCTCTTACTTTCGGCAAACATTGATTCGAGTATAAAAATCGAGCATACAACGACCACACTGCTCACAATAAATCTGCGTTGCATACAGAGGTTGGCAAAATGAAGACGCCAACACATAAAGAGAATACGCATATTGAGCTGTCCAAGCTGACAATAAACCGGATTCCATTTGCTCGAGCAAGCTTCGTCAAGTATACCGAAAGTAAGGGTATTCTGGAGGCCACACAATTTTATTATACTATGGATATGCTGGCAAACCTACGACAAATGCAGCCTGAACTATAGTCTCTTGGAAGATTTTGCGAATGTCAACACAATTTTGTCTTTGGCTAGGGATAGATAGGAATGAGCTCGCCTTAATCTTGATAAACGATGTGATACTGGGCTTGAGAACCGTTGATTGTGATCTTTTTAGTTTTCCTCGGCTACACAGTCTGCTTGGCGTCACAGGCGTATTTTTTGTCTTGTATTCATCGAATAAGAAATAGAGGTCAAAWTTCTGACAAATATTTAACCTACTARCTATTGAAAATAATTTAAACAAATGGTTTTATTTACTGAGACCTAAAACATTGAAACTAACTTTTTTGATATGATGTGATGCCCAAAGTTCAGATAATAAGAGTGTCGTTTTCCAAAGCTAAATAAATAAGAAAATTTGAATAAAGTTAAATTTTTTTTATATCAAAACCACAACACACACTTACTAA
>NW_017537116.1:28439-42427 GCF_001853355.1 Bactrocera latifrons | reverse complement strand
TTGGCAAATTTAAAGTGTAATTGGATGTGCAAAACTTTGAATAAACGGTTACTTTTCCATGAAGAAAATGGTTTCGAAAACGAAATTAGATTTGTGCTGGTTATCGACCCATATATGAGTTACCTCAGTGAAAATAAGAGAACTTGTTTTATTCATAACACGTATACCTTTGCCTAAAAGAGATAAATTTTAGCGAAAACTTAGACAAGCTAATATATAACTGATATGAAGATTTTCGAGCATCCGGCTGACTTTATTTTAAAGCGTTTGTTTTACACCTTAAAGTATTTTTATTTTGTAAGTTGTAACAAGTAGAAAGGGATAAGTTCGGATGCAACCGAACATTTAATACTCTTGCAACTTCGCCAATGTCAGGGAAATACCTTAAAGTGTAATCCAAGCTATTAGAATTATACATGTACTCTATAGAACTCATACATACACTGACCGACATATTCGACATAAGGTTTGTTAGGAAAACGAAAATTATTACATGCATTGGGGTAGTATCGACYCGATTTTAGCTAWGCCTGCTCATGGGTTTCATTAAGGTACAATCACCAAAGTGGAGAAGTGTCCCCTATAGAGAGGTTTTCCGCTTGATCGGTTTGATTCCGATCATTCAGTTTGTATGACAGCTATATGCTATAGTTAGCTGATCTAAACAATTTGTTCGGAGATTACATTGTTGCTCTAGGAAATAACCTGTGCCAACTTTTGTGAAAATACATTTTCAAAACTCAGACTAGTTCGTATATATACAGACAGACGGATAGGCAGACAGACGGACATGGCTAAATCGACTCAGCTCAACATACTGATCAAATATATATACAATACTTTATAGGGTCTCCGACGCTTCCTTATGGGTGTTTCAAACTTCGTGACAAACTTAATATACCCTATTCATGCTATAAAAATACCATAATCTTTTCTGGCGAACAAAACAGCTATGGTTCTACCTGTAAAATTTTCCGCCAGGGGCTTGTCATCGCGTCCAATTTCGAACTGTTCTTCATTTTGCTCCGTTCCCACTGGCTGCAGCATGTCTTCTATTCTGGCTTTCGTCGGGTATAACCTAAGGACCACTTTCGTGAAGCAATATCTTATGGCCCATCTTGTATCATCGAACGTAACGAGAAACTCCTACTTTAGGAGTATCATCGTTTGCTGATATGGCTCCTCAGTCTACTCGATATATTCCGGGATAGAGAATTTGGCTGGAAGCTAGATACAAGCCCAMGGCACCAGCGAGAGATCAACTTCTCCCAGCTTAGCTACCGTCTTCATATAAAGAAATTCCGACCTGCAAACCTTATTAATTTACCACCCTCATAAAAAGAAAGAAAATAGCAACCGCTCCCAACTTTCAATTCTTTGAGGAGATGGCCTCATCTCCCCCGCTGCGGTCGTACATAGCGAGCTCTACTGAACTGGCAAACTKAGCGAATGTTTGGTCTAATTTTACTTCGATTTTCCATTACCTACTCCAATGAACACCCTTTTTGGAAACTCAAAGCTCGGATTCCTGCTAAACCTCTTTGCTCCAAAAAAAGGTCTCACTTCAACTTTCTAGCCGCCGTCACCTGCTTCCAACAGGACACCACGACCCCCATGAACTTAGCAGAAGTTCCCCTACTATTGCTGGCGATTTTAGTCTTAAGTTAAATCATATAAAATATTTTCTAAACTTTTTCTCTCAATCATATACTATATCTACATACTAACTCGTGCATTTACATGCATACTAACCTACTAAACATATTCATACAAATATTTTATACGAACTCATCTAACTCTCCCTACCATATAGTACATAAAGATGTGTAATTGAATCGTTGGTAAATCGCGCATACACCGACTACTAACTATAATATAATTTCTAACTGTAAACTACAATTATGATCTATCCCTTGGAATGCTCTCGGAAATGTTTCATTTACATAGTGCTATACTTACTGTAGAAGAGCGATTGGCTGTACAATATTAGCAGCAAATCGTTACAAAAAGGGTATCCTCCTGGGCATCCATACCAGTTAGTATAAAAAAGGCTTGAAGCATGCACTCCTTGATTAGTGTTAAGCTCACAGTTAGATAGGTTAAAGCCAGTTCTTTCACTTGGCTTTCAGAGAGGTTGTACCCCGCTCTGAGCGAGTCCTGACTTCCGAGAAGTATATTTTCCACTACCTTGTTGGCAACCATAACGTGAAGAGCYCCTGACAAAAGTCTTCACCTAAGACCCTCCTTTTTATCTTCGATTTATTCATGGAAAAGGCCATTGACACTCTTCTGGAAAAGCTTCGCTTCGACTGGAAATACCTCGGAGGTGTATGAGCAGAGAGGAAACACCTAGTGAAGGTTCCACGATGCAGTGGAAGGAATACAATCCAAGTAGATTTTTAATGAGCCCTGTACGAAGTCCTCATATACCCACGTTGGTATATAAATACAGCAGTGAAACACAAATGAATATTTGGACAGACCGTCATGGCTAAATATACTCAGTTCGTCAAACTGATCATTTATACATATATATGTATATATATATTTTAAAGGTCTACGTCGTTTTCTTCTAGGCGTATTTTTTYAATATAACCAAAGAGGTATAGATAATGATCGCAGGAATATAATTTTTAACTTTGGGTCTACTCAAAAAATCGCTCTTTTGACCAACAAAATATTTTGATAATTTAAATACATATATTTAGGTCTTCAATTGAGTATACTGTAACTCAACCGAATAGAGTGTAATGCGCTCAACATCTTTTTTTGTTTTATTTTTTTTTTTCAACGAAATTTTCATGGAATATTGGATAGGAACTTGGAGTGATCTACGGCCTCGATTGAATTCATCGATAAACAGTGGTCCTTGATGAAGCTTCATCGTCTAAAGCTGAACTGAATTCATCAGAATTATTTTCTGGTCGAGATGATCATTTTATGTTACTATAAACAGCACAAAGAGTATTCGTATGTCAGAACAGTATAGCAAAGTGAGTATACATAATATCAAAAATGTCAATATTTACGATAAGATTGTGAGTTTCCAGATTGCAAAACTAGAGATGCAAAATCCCGAAATTTGAAAGGCAAATTTAATCTCGATATTTACTTTCATTTAAAAGTTGGCGCATCCTGCACGTATTGTGGGTATACATATGTATAATTTCATACATTTGCAAAGTGTTAATTAGTTAATAAATATAATGCCTCAAATATACACCTCTTCCCAATTGCATAAGTTCTACGCTTTGGCCTATTTAAGACACAATTTATTCGAGTAAATAAACAGCTGTAGTCTGATTAATCAATTGCGGTTGGTTCGATTTAATAACGTTGGAGCCACAGTATACAAAGACCTCATGGCAAAGGAGGCTACTAAAAATTTGCATGCAATTTTTCGGCATTTTTCAAAAAAAAAAAATAGTTGCTGTGCTAAGCACTTATCAGACCGCCTTCGTAAACGCAAAAAAACGCAGTTTTTCCGTTTCCTTTGTAGAAGAGAGATAATGGCAAAGATAGGAAAGTGTAAATACACGAATTTAAAATCTTTATCTAATATTCAGTAGATCAATGCAAATGATATAGGTGTACTATATATGCTACAAATGAACAAGAAATGTTGTAATATAAGATACTGTACATATGTATATGCATAGCTATCTCGCTGGGGACATGCGGAAAAGTCGTGCCTTGTCTCATATTACTGGCAACCAAAGTATCCCTTGCTTGCTGGCTTTCGGAAGTTTAACAATAAAGCATAARCATGAGCATACACATACAAGAGTACAGAGTTTCTTAGGGAAATAAGTTAAGACGTTTTATGTGCGTGTGTATGTAAAAGGTTCAGAAGATAAAAATTTAATGAAGCGAAAATGTGTGTATGTATTTGCTAACAAAAGTATCTGCATGTCTGGTGGTTATTTGTCGTTGGTAAAAGACGCATTACCGCCGATTTAAGGCACCTCGACTTTGTGTGTTCTCATAATGGCGTCGTCGTCTTCTTATCCAGCCACAAAATAGCATCCGTGAATTCAGAAGATATTCTTTCTTTGTAGCAACGATTTAATTTTATTATATGTATTATATGTTGGGTGCTACAGGACGTATGAGTACTGTTGCATTATTGTYGTTTGCAATTGAATGGCTGTGTACGTATCCAATTTGAATTTGAACATAGTCTCTATAAATTTTCAATATAAATTGTAATGCAGAAACTTTATTTTTTTGTCGTAGAGAGAGAGAGAGAGAGAAAGAGAGAGAGAAAAGAACAAACGACTGGCTCGCTGTTGTTAACTCGACTATAATCGCGTAAGCGGTGCCTACACCAATTCAGAAGAAGACAGTGTCAACGCAGGCTGATCTTTAAGCATCGACCCTACAGTCATATAAGACAGAAAACTTTGTTTTAATTATCCTACCAATTTTGTGTTGATTTTAAGACACTAAAAATAGATTTTAGCGAGAATAAATTTTAAATATATTAAAAGTCCAAGACTGTCCTAAGTTCTTTGGTGATTGTCCAAGACTTCAAACTCAAACCTTAAAGAAATATTAGCATTGAAATTATCCTTATTGTAGTACCAAGACTCTTGATTATAAAAGTAACTGCATCAATTTTGCCTCTTTCAACTTATTACGTGTTTATTTTCCACTTTCCCAATATAAATATTCATTTATAATATCAAAAAAAGTTTTCTCAACTTCCATCCCATAATGTACATATGTATAGTTTTAAAGTACTTTTCTGTGAAAACCCACTTGAAGCTCAAAGTGTTATAACCTTCTCAATAATCCTTTAATTACAAACACTTGAGCTTTTGAAAACTGGTTTTTTTGTATGTGCATGTGTGGTTGTGGCTCAATGCAACAAATGGCCAGCACTTAACCGCTGCCTGYGGTTTGTGGCCTGATAACTATTAATGAGAATGATATGAAAAATACAAAAAACAAGAAAAAACGTTAACTTATACCCTTCACAGGTGAATTTCTTTTAGTAACTATGTGTGCAGTTTGTATAGGAGCTATATGCTATAGCAATATGATCCGAACAATTTTTTCGGAGATCATATTATTACCTTAAGCAGTAATCTATGTTAAATTTCGTGAAGATACATTCGTCAAATGCGAAAAGAAAGATCAATATTAACATAAAGGCTTTAGACTAACATACCACTTTGATGAGATCCATAGTAACTTCGCCCGAATATTTCTATTGCCTAGTTGTACAAATAGCACTTTTAGTTCTCTATTTTGACTTCCGATCTTTTTGAGCCAACCTTGTATTTCGCAATTGCCGGTGTCGTGTTTTTGCTATTGTCCCGTCAGGCTTATCGATTTGCCTATTGTTGCACGCAGCCGGATGAAAATAGAAGATTAAGAAAATAAAGAAAATATAGTACAAACACATAAATACATGGACAGCTGTGTAGGAGCGCAACGCAATTTGAAAACATTGCAAAGGAATACTTGAATACTTTAAGGCACAGGAGTGATTGTGCTGGCTAAAAGAGTTACACTTGCATTAGCTATATGGATATATGTATGTCATCGTCTATATGTATACACGACAGGATAAGCCAATTCTGAGCGATAAAAAGAGAACGCTGCAAAAGTAACAACAAGAATTAGTAGCGTCAAACAGAACACGTGCGATTATGGTACATCAAAACATTACCCATACCAACATGTTGTTGCGCCTCTGTTGACACGGCAACCATGCGGTTTCGAAATGAACGTCAGCCCTCCTGCCGCACAAACTACATACTATACACTGTATATATATGTATATACATATTATATATGTATGCTTACAAAATGACGTTCGGCTGCCGAAGCCGTATATTGAACGCTTGTGCGTTGCATTTTCGAACGCACAAATATCGTTTACGATATTAGCACACACATGACGCGCAAAGGTAAGCAGCSGCTGCCTCTGCAGCAGCAGCAACAGTTAGTAAGCAACAATACACACAAAACTTTTGCACAGTCCCTTTCTTCGCCGCAGCTAGTTCGCCTGTCATYAGCTTTATGCGCCAGCAGCAGGACTAGTCTCAAAAAAGTGCTCTCGCCGTGAACAGCATAACTTAATATTGGTTCATATATAATTAAAAAGTTAAGCATATTCTGTTAGTACATATCTAAATCCCGTTTTTGAAAGTAGAAAATAAAAAAATATTAAAGTTGTCCTTCTTTTCTCGGACTTTGAACAAAAAATCTCATTTTTGGTAAAATTTTCGGCATTTTTTGGTCAGAAAAATAACTTGTAATGAAACAAGAAAAAATCCTTCGTTCAATAACTAGATAATATTATTTCGAAAACCTGTACACAATATGAACTAAATCGATCGATAACTTTTCGAGAAATCGTGTCCACCGACTTCAAAAACACAGGTTCGAGAAAAACACGTTTAAAGACAGTACTTATTGCACTTAGCGCAGCTAGCTTTGAGTGCACAAGTTCTCAAGGCTGTATCTCCGAAATTATCACTCAGATCAACTTTAAAATTTAGGACTATATTCTAGAGGTATTGTATAATTTAATAAAGCAAACAAAAAAAATCGATTTTTGGAACTTTTCAAACCCACCTAACCCCTTTAATCATTGATTTATCACACTTTTCGTATTTTTTTAACAGTACCGTTATATGGCGAATGGACGAGTCTAATTTAATCCATTTTCACACTATCGGTAGGAGTTCTTATTATATTTGAGATATCCTAATTTGATAATTGTAGCTTGAATGGCTTATGAAATATTTACATTGAGCTTATTAAAAGGCCCCGACCACAACCAATTTTTTTTTTTTTTTTAAATTTTTTGCCCACAGGTGCCCTTCGCAACTGCGATCTCCTGTGCCCAATTGCAGTTCTTTCTATTAACTTGACAATTGTGGCAACTTCATCCCAATAAAACATCCTCGGACGGACGGACAGGCAGACATTCACCTAAATTTCAACTAGTCTCGTCATTCTGATTATTTATAGTACATACATAACCCTATATCTATYTCGATTAATTTTGAGTGATACGTTCAAGAGTTGATGTGAGRGTTGYTATTTTACTTTTATATATTAATATTTTAATTGTATGAGTTATGACATTAATCCGACAAACAAGATTTCTTTTCACTATRTCTGTTAACAATACTACTGTGAACAAATTTSACGTCAAAATATTCATYAGTATTTGCGATAAGCGTCGTTTTKTGAAACTCTAAAAGCGAATTCTTCGGTTTTTACTATCTTTGAATGTACTGAACAGTTCAATAATGAACCGTCTAATGCGGCATTGGTTAATGGTGATAATTTGGCCAAAAATCCAACAAATATCGTTCCGCACCCACCGTAATCGCCTGATTTGGCCCCGTGTAACTTCTGCTTTCTACTCGAGTCATTTTGACACGACGCTGTCATGTTATTTTTGTTCAGCGATGAGGCCCATTTCTGGCTCAATGGCTTCGTAAGCAAGCAAAATTGYCACATTTTGAGACAAAAAAACCAACGGTTTGGTATGGTTTGTAGGCCAGTGGAATCATCGGTTCATATTTCTTCAAAAGTTATGTCGGTGAAAGCGTCATCGTCAATGGTCCAYCGCTTTCGTGTCATGATAACCAACTATTTGTTGCCTGAAATTGAAGACTACGAAATCTCGGCGACATTTGGTTTCAACAAAACGGTGCCACTTTCCACACATCGCATCAATCAATTGATTTATTGAGAGAACATTTCGTTGAGCAAATAATTTCTTGTTTAGTACCGGTCGATCGGCCAACAAGTTTGTGTGAATACGCCGTTAGACTTTTTCCTGTGGATATACATACATATATAATGTCTAAAATCTATGCGAACAATCTCGCTCTGATTCAGGACTTGGAGCAAAACATCACACATATCATTCGCCGGTTTCCAGTCGAAATACGCGACCAAGTCATCGAAAATTGGATTCAACGGATGAATCATCTGAGTCGTAGCCGCGGCCAACACCTCGAAGAGATCATTTTAAAAAAATAAATACCAGAGAATATTCTTCCGAATCGGTCTGTTTCCTTGTTCCTATCTTTTTGGAACTTATTAAACCACTTAATAATCACGAATTTTGGCAACTCGTGTGACATTATGACACAAATGAGTGTTTCCTTTTTAATAGTCAGCAGCCATAATCCCTCCCACAGTGCAGGCCAATTCYCATTGTTCATACAACCAAAGTTCAAATAAAATGTTTTGCTTTCTAATATTATTTTTGGGTACTTCGTACTTTAAAAGTTGCCAACTTTCCTCTCTTAGCTGTGTAGGAATGTGCTGTCGCTTGTTGTTTGTGCTTATTCTACGCGTTCTTTCATTCCTTTAGTCTCTGCGGATTGGTGAGGTATACTTACGACTRTTGTWCCTTTTAATCAAATYTTCATTAACTTCGTAATTATGGTTGAATGCTGTGCACAAATAAAAATGTATGCCTTTCAACAACCCCACACACAAAGGAGTTCGCAAGAGAATGAAGAAGATCACATCAAAAACTTGACACACTTGTCTGGTGCTACGCGTTGAGTTTCGCTAAGATTTAGATACGGTGCATTTTCTTCGAAAATAAAGTTTCCGAAAGGAAACTTGACCATAAAAAGGAAACAAAAATTACCAAAAATTTTATAAAATAATGAGCGTGAAGGAGTATTTATAGRACAATATGGTTATTATGTTAAATGGTGCTGAATGATAAGCCGACTTTCCTTAAAGCTTTAAATAGATTTCAATGCTATGAAATCTACTGACCTTGCACTTGCAAGCCTGAAATAAATACGATTATTACTTATAAAAATCGATGAAATAAAGAAAAACTGCTGTATAGGCATCGAACTGAAGCGGATGTTTGAAGTATCACAAATAATTAACCACTATTTCCCAGTTTTCGACACATCCAATATTATAACAATAATAATTGAGCAATTTATTTATTATTATGTGTTAGATAAATATTTATACAGAGAATAACGATTTATTATTAAAAATATTATCCACAAACATAAATGTGATTTCGTAACTTTCGAATCATGTTTCAAATGGACGTTTATTGAGTTCAGTTCTGAAAAACTGAATTGTGTGAAGTTTCCTCTTCAGTATATCTTTATTCATGGTTTATAAATTCTTCAAGTAAATTCTGAAGCACTAATGGATTTCTGCAGCTCATCGAAAGTAAAATAAAGCGAGTGTCACATTTGGGGACGTAACAACTCAAGGCCCAAAAATTCAAATCAAAATTAAATATAATTGAGAGGGCAGCCTATGTAGCAGTTACCGTGACATTTAAGTCAGTGAAATGCTAAACAATGCCCCTGCACCAACTGTCAACAGACATTGGCGTACGGAGAGTGGCAACATTTTCTGCCATGAACATTAAGGAGGTTTAGTAGTGGATAGGGAGTAAGTGGAACGTCTGCTCCATCGCCATCGATTGGAGAATCGAGTTCGCCTTCTCCTGCTATGCTGTTATGCTTTCATTGGCACTCAGCAGGCTTGAGTGTTCCCTCCATAATTTTAATAAGCTCTAGGCATCAGTCACTAAATCACCTTTGGGGGTTCTACAAGAGTAAGCTCTTAGTACTCACACGTTTCGAGCTCTCACTCTTTTGTCTGCAAATACGTCCCATTTCACTCTTTAACTCTTGGTATCTATCCCACCCCGAACATGTTGTGGTCAATTGTAACGTTGCGTGGGAAGCAGTCTGTTTTATAACAGAACCTAAATTTATTTAAAGTTCTCCTAACTAAAAATCGTTCAACTAAAAAATATATTCAAACACAACATTTTTTGCATTTACCAAGAGAGTTTCACTTAAAACTGCCAAATTATGCGCTGAAAAATATCAGGTGATGAGTTCGAGCCACAACAACACTAAATTACTTTACTGCAAAGCAATTGCAATAGTAATAATAATGATAGCACAAAAATAAGCATACAATATGCGTACTACAGCTACTCTTTCATTAGCAATTACCACACTTTACTCTCCAATTCGCTATAAAATTGCAAATTGAACATAAGCTTAAGCTCGAAATGTGGAAAAAAGAAGGATAATACAGAAATATAGAGTGCGTAGTCCTTGCTTACGCAAGAACAGTACACGATGTCAAAATGAGATTGTCCCACACGAGAGTTAATTCTAGATCTAAAAAAAAAATTAAAGATACTGAATAGATACATACATATATGCATAAAATGTTTTCAAGCGATGTGTAAATTTTTATTGTGGCTAATTAGCTTTCTTCTGTTTAGGTTCGCCGTAATAATCACTACAAATGCGCAGATTCCGATAGCCACAGAAATCACCGGCAGTACGCAGTGGCAAAGCAAATGTGCAAATATGGTAAAGTAATAAATTTTGAAGTCAGATAAGCAAGCGCTCACTGTCATTGGAGGCTATTAAAGGAAAGTACGTTTGAGACCATACCACAGAGGATGCAATAAATAAGGCGGGAAAGGGAAGTACATGGCCGTTAAGCGAGTGGGGTTTTAAGAAAGATCATTCGTTTGCTTAAATCGCTGCTGTGATTAAGACTTTTTAAAGTTTACATACAAAATTTTAATTTCTTATGACTGAGAAAACAGTACCGAGGCAAGGATTTTATCTTTTTGTTGGATGATATTCATTCCACCTATTATAAGGATGAGTGGAAAGAACAACGCTCGCGACACTCCTGAAAATCATCACAAATGACATATTTGTTAATGACTTTTTAAAAAGAAAGCCACTGACAATTCAATCTATAATGCGAAAAGTTCTGAATTTTTACAAAATTATTTGCTCTGTTTACACTTTTATTGTCACATTCGACGTGAGGTGCTAGTAATACATATATTGGGCAGTCGTATTTCTAATCAAACTTCAACTTATTTTTTTATATTTACACTAAATTTTTATGAACCGATTTTAATGTACCATTTTGATCGATCACTTTTTGCCAAATTTGCACCAGAGACATTTTCTACCAGCGAAAAATTTTTCTGGTTTCTCGGCGAAAAGCTGCGACAAGTAATTTTCTGAGACTTCTCTTGAAACCAATTTTACTCCATTTAGAGAGTTCTGCACTGACTGAAATAARTGGTAATCCGATGGTGCAAGGTTAGGGCTAAATGGTGGGTGCATCAAAATATCCAGCCGAGCTCTACCAGTTTTTACCGAACCATCAAAGATGCGCGCCTTTCTGTTGATCAGTTCTGGCAATTTTTTCAATTGCTTGCTTCAATCTCATCTCGTTGTTGACAAAAAAAGTAAAATCCGTTATTCGACCAGGCAGATCATAGTAGATGAGTCCTTTCCAATCCTACCAAACAATCAGCACAACCTTTCGAGGCATCAATCCTGGCTTTGCGACCATTTATTGAACTTCAGCACAACTGGACCATGCTCTTTTTTACACTTTATTATCGTTTTGGATCTACTTCTCTCCTTCTGTTATCATTCGCATCAGAAACTGTTCGATTTCATTTCGTTTCAGCAAAGAATCACAGAGTTAATTCGGCGCATTAAATGTTTCACGGGCAATTCATGTGGTACTCAAACATTAAGCTTCTTTTTGTAGCCAACCTTTTTCAAGTATTTCAAAACCCTTTTGTGATGAATGTTAAGCACCTTAGCGATGTCATGGCCGCTTATGTGATGGTAGTGGTCAGTCTTTTTCGTAATTTTATCGACTTTTTCAACGATAGGTCGACCAGAGCAAGGTGCATCTTTCACAAAAAAATTTCCAGAACGGAGGCCAGCGAACCATCGTTGTGCTACACGAACTGATACAGCATCTTCACCGTAAACTTCGTGAATTTGATTGGTGACTTGTGTGCCATTCTTCCCTTTTTTAAACAAAAATTTCAAAATATAGCGAATTTCTTCATAATTTTCACCCATTTTTGAACAGCGAAACGTTTTTTACTTCCTCTAACTTAATCTTTTGGGTATATGAAGCTTAAAATTTCACCTTTCCAACAATACTTGTATAATGTGTGACCGCAAAGACATCTATTCACAAAATACAAAAATACCCAATACTAGAGACTTAGGCTCAAATACTTACTACACGAAAGCATGCATGCAGACAGCCGAAAATGTAATCTTATCATTTAAGTTATGTGTGATTTTTGTTCTTCTTTCTTCCTCGAATACTCGTCTTTCGCGTGAATATTTATCGACAAATCGCTAACCGCTTTTCATACACCACCAAACTATTTTGGGACCCCATACATCTCAACGCACATTCGCCGCCTKATTTTCGCCACAAACACTTTAAGCACCGGCAGCCACATAATGGATGGCACTTCTGTTCCTTGGCGACTTTGCATCCTTCCGGCTGTGGCTTGGCACCAAACATAAACAAACGGCGCAAACGGATGACGGGTGTGCGGGTGCAATCGCTGTGCAGCGACTAGGACGTCTGTGGCACGAGCAATATAAGACAACCSCTGGGCATAAGTTCGAGTACAGCTAGAATACGTTGGAGTTGCGTATTTCTTCGAGTATCATCATCAATCGCTTTCACCACAATGCAGTAGTATCAACYAGGGTGTCGAAATAGCCATTATAGGGGGCGGGGTGTTGAAAGTTGCAGTCATTCCCATTGATAAGCATCTTCGCCGAACAAGCAAAATTTTTATAGCCAATTTGCGTTTCATTACAATTAGTGCGTGTGTATTTTTGTAGAGGAAGATTAAACAGTAGGCGTCATTCGAAGGCTATGCGGATAACGAAGTAACAGCAGAAAGTCTTAAAATGTTTAAAGGAGCAATACCCAAGTGTTACAGTGATACACGAAGTGTGAACGCGGAAAGAGAGTACCAAAGACGACAAAAAGATGCTATCAAAGCTACTATAACCAAACAAAACCACCCAACTGGCTCTGTGGAAAATGTAACGAAGGCAGCGGCGGCAGATAAGCAACGATAAAGGATTGCGACGCAGTTCAGGCGTGTCTGCGAACAAAAAGAAGGAAATACAACAAATRAAACTAAAAAATAATCTCACATTTATTTACGCATAACAGCTACTCCGAGAAAGTGTAAATTGGTGGAAATCCTGCATCCTTTTCTATCCCCTTGTAAATCTTGATGTTTTGGTTTGTAAGTGCAAATTGCGCTTCTTTATTTAAACTGTCAGCCGTTGACACTCTGCTATTAGGACAATGCAATAATGTCAGCAAACTTAATGGCAAATGAAATGTAACCACTGCTGAGTTCCACAACAACAGCAAATATRTACAAATATACAGATGAATTTATATCCAGAATTGATAAAAATGCGTAGAGTTGCTCAATTGTTTAGGAATGTAACAAAGTTAAGATAAGCAAATGTGAACTGCAAYAGAAAACTAAATTCGATTTCATGTTATGCTGTTCTTCTTAACGAAGAAGTACGCAATCTCTGTTATACTTCGGTTTTTAAAGAAGAAGGATAAATTATTTGGTGACCTTTTTTTTTTAAACGAAATCGAAAATTTCTTTTCCCGACGGAAGTAAACTAGCTCAGGAATATKCTCCGCTTATCATTGAGCACACTTCAAAGCGCAAAAAAATKAAACGATCAGTTATTGCTGATTTGTAAGTATAGATTGCTGAGCAGAGAAGTTTAAGAAGAATCAAGAGAGAAGAAATGTGTCCTCACGATATGACAAATCGACAGATCGTGCTGAAAAATGTCAGCTCTAAGGTAAGTGCTGTAACTATGAACTATGCATTTTATAAGTAAAATGAGATGTAGTACTTATAAAATGCCTCAGCTACACATGTTCATTAAAAGCACCAACGCCAACATCAACTGTAGCGTCAACCCGGAGCAAATGAAGAATAAATGCAAAATGAAGATCGAAAATGAGGTATTTTGCGTAATATGTACCGGTTTGGTTTGAAGCGTTTGAGATCWAAGAGAGCTTATCCAGCGCCTAAGGCCTGCTGTGCAGTAAATTAGTAGTAGGTGATCTGCATATATGTATATGTATATATATAT
>NW_017537116.1:21431-27849 GCF_001853355.1 Bactrocera latifrons | reverse complement strand
AGCTGTCAACAATTAAATGAACATTCAAAATGGTTGAGCTTATCGGCATAACTTAGAGACTGAGTACCAACAAAATTCAAAATTCGCGAGACTTTTTGAACACACCTCGTATATAATACCTATACACACCTAATTTATAGTTGAGCCAAAAGTTTACATATATACATATGCACAACATGTGCGAAGTGCCGCTTGCTTCAATTTTCGTTATTACACTTTATTACTTTCCTTTTCGTGTCACCTTTTTCTGGCATTTTTTTTTTTTTTTTGGCCAGTTATTTTAATCATTATGAGCAGCCAACGACAACTAACTACGTGGAGGGGAATACGATAAAAGCGAAAATCAACAAAAAAGAACAAAAGTATTTCAAGTGTTGCTGCCGAAAGTTTATTTTCATTTCAGTCCTTTGGGAGTTGTGCGTTCGGCGATGTGTAAGTGTATGTGCTTAGACGTTTGCTAAGCATGTACATAGGAAATGAGAGCAAGCCAAAAATTAAAATGCCAAGTAAAGTTAAAACCTAGAAAAAACAAAACACACACAGGCATACACACACGCAGAAGACAACAGTCGTGGCTAGCAGTTTAGCAGCAATATAGCTGGGTCATTGTCGGGAGCTTCAAGAAAAAACGCCTCACAAACAACAGCAACAACACATTTATTAATCGCGCTTTTTGTGTCGATAGTAAACCACTACAATAACAACGAGTAAACTTCAATAATAATAATAGTAACAGTTGGTTTCGGAACTCGCCAGCGCTTGACGTTAAATAATTGTAGTAATAATGTGAGCTTAAAGCAACCGAACTCCTGCTACGTCGTGCTGCTCCACTGCTCAAACACTTTCAATGGCTCATTAAATATGCGCGCCCTAAAGCGCCTTTTTTGCTGCCTTTGCATTAGATTAGTTCTTTTTCGTAGTTGGGAGCACTGAATTAATAGATTCCAAGGGCGACATGCAGCACAAAAACTCAAGGCTTTACTTTTTTAATTTGTGCTGGTAGAGCAACTTATAATTAATATGCTGTGGTAATCAACTGCAAGAATCGCTTTGCATATAATTTGAGCAGTTAACGCACTTTTSRGGAGTCACTTGCCACCCATTYGGGAAAYGAGCTTATACTCCTAGTGTAGCTCRCGCATTTCTTTTAAGAGGTTACAGAAGAGTAAACAATTTGTATATATAAATCTATAAATATTAACTGAACAGGACTAACGAGACTTAAAAAAAAGTCTTCCTGAAACAAGAAGCAGAGAGATGAAAGTTTGAAAGTTTGATTCCGAAGAAGAACTCTCGGTAAGTGAACTTAGGACTTCAATTCATGACATACATATTTATAAGATAATATATGCAAGATATAGTATTTTAAAGATATGCTTTAAGGAGATCACATCAGAGTAGAAAATCTGAAAGGTTTGAATTTCAGAAGTCTCTAAAATTTCTCCATAATGAAGACAAAGGAGAGAAAATATGTATTATAAGAAGAAAGAAAGTGCTGAAAGCATAATATTTTTTAGCCTAATTCGATTCAAGGCTGTTTTGCATGATTGTTGGTATATACAAGTATAARTATAAATTCCTTAATAAAAATTTCATATTCAAGAGATAAAATTTGGAACTTAAAGCCAAAGCTATGACAAGCACATTGATATCTTTATTACATTCACGACTAATCCGATTTTATCGAAATACAACTAAACTCGAAGAACTGAAATGGAGGATTGTGCTTCGCTTTCTTACCGCTTAATTGATCAAATATTTTTTTAATTAAGCAATGATGTAATGGCTTAGTTCACAATAAAATTTGCGAAATGAAATGTGTATGAATAATTTCTTATTTCTCTTTATTGTACCTAATTCGGAAAGCTTATTMTCAACAGAGGTATAACCGTTGAAAGAGGAGAATAGCGACAGACAGGCGGATATCGATAGCTACTACCTCAAAAAAATAGATAAATTGGGACGTTTTTATTAAGCTCGATGACATCGCTATAGACAATTTTTCTAAGCCCAATACCACAAAATTTTAAACTTCCATCAGATCTGGACTAACCAATTCCGTAAAGAACACTTTTAGATAGATTCCCTGATATTGTATAATAAAGCATCATTGGGCATTTTTACGACACCGACCTTCTATATAAAAAAGTATTGTTAATTAAACTAGTTTAGTAAAACAAACAACGTTTAATTTTCTGTACTCGTTATCATTCGCATYAAAAACAAAACTTTATCGTGTCAACAGAAACTTAATCTCATTAGACTGACATAACATTTCATTCACTCAATGGTTGGAGGATAAAACATGAGGATAAAGACTAATAACTAAAATATCGAGGTCATAAGATATTGGAATGAAATTGTACTTCTTAAAAGGCTTAAGCTCTTGATACTAAATCATTAAAAGCATTCAACCAAATCCGAAAAAGTTTACTTGAGAAAACCTAATTTAAAAATCGTTCGATACTGATATAGGTACACACAGAAGATAACTTAAGTAATTATTTTACAGCTTGAAACAGCCACCCAATGGCAAATTAAGTAAAAAGCTCTTACAAAAGTGTTTTGCAAGTCCGTTATGAGAAAAATTCCGTACATTTATAAAATTACGATTCAATTGAAATGAGTTCCATTCAATTAAATAGAGATTCATTCAATTCCACTTTTTTATTTTTATGTCAATTTATTTTACACTACGTAAGACATGCTGCAGTTCTTTTCATCACGTTTCCTTTTATGCAAATAGTTGTCTGTCCACCAAATACTTTACGAAGCAGCAAAAATGCATTAAAAGCTAAAGTAATTAAATTTCTTAAAGCTTAAAATAAAGAAAGAGCAACAACAATCGCAACTTATGTAACAAGAGCGGCGCCTCTAGAAGATAGGAAGTAGAATAACAAAGAAAGTGACTGMCTTGACAAACCTTACGTTTTCATTAAAAATGCTGTAAAACAAAAATAGCGAAAATCACCAATTAACTTGAGGAATGACACTGACATATATTTTATCGTAACTGTTAGCCGTATATAACCAACGCGCCGTCAGCGCCAAAAGTTGTACACTCTTATCGAAGTTTGTACCTTCTCTATTGAGCTCCGCATCTCGAATCATTTTCTGCAGCAATGGATTGAAGAAGACGCACGATAGATAGCCGCCTTGTCTAAAACCTCGTTCGTATCAAAGGGCTCGGAGAGGTTCGGTTGTACTGGAACTTAGCTCTTTCTTATTTATTTTTCCTTAAATTTCATAAGTAAATCATTAAATATTTTCGAAATTGTATAATGAAAGTAACCATTATATCCTATTATGCCAAAAACACATTTTACTGTGCCCAAAAAATAAGGTGACATTTTAATTATTATTTACTATTTAATTTTGAAAATTCTTTATTTATTYTYCCAAATMAATTTCAACCCSTTCAARGTAATCCCCTCCCGATGCAATGCACTTATGGCAACGGATTTTCCAATCTTCGAAACACTGGTTGTGGTCACTTTCCGGGATGGTCTTCAGTTCCGTCTTCGCTGCGGCTTGAATCTCCTCTATCGCATAAAAACGGTCAGATCAGGTGAATACGGTGGTTGCGGAACGATATGAGTTGAATTTTTGGCGAAATGATCACGAATTACGAGGGCAGTATGGGATGGTGCATTATCGTGGTGTAAAACCAAGAATTGTCTTTCTACAATTCCGGCCTTTTTAGGCGGATAGCGTTAAAGCAAACGACTCATAACATTCAAATAATATTCCTTGTTGACTGTTTGACCGGTTGGAAGGAATTCATAATGCACAACACCACGATAATCGAAGAAACAGTCAACATGACCTTGATTTTTGAGCGACTTTGGCGCCATTTTTTTGGTCTCGGCTCTCTTTTGGCACGATATTCGCTCGACTGATCGGTTGTTTCGGTGTCGTAAGCATAGATCCAAGTCTCATCGTCAGTTATAATGCGTTTCATGACACCCTGGTAGTCGGAAAGCATCGTTTCACACACTTCAACACGAGGCCTTTTTTCCAAAAAATTCAATGTTTTCGGTACCAGTCGAGATTTGACGCGCTTGAGGCCCAAAACATCCTTCAAAATGGTATTGGCTGAGCCTTTAGATATGCTAACTTCATCAGCAAGGTCTCGAATTGTTAATCGACGGTTTTTCGACACCAATTCTTTGATTTGTTGAACGTGAGCTTCGTCGGTTGAGGTTGGCGGTCGCGCTGGACGCTCTTCGTCTTCGACACGTTCACGGCCGGCTTGGAACTCACTATTCTACTTGTAAACATTTTTGTTTAGACATAGCCTCTTCACCAAAGGCTTTTTGCACCATCCTCAACGTATCCGCAGCAGAAAATTGATTCTGTAAACAAAATTATATGTATATAAATTCTTCGCTCAACAAATTTCGACATCGCAAAAAACGAAAAACTCATTTTTAGCAGCTCACAAAAGGACACGTATCCCAAACACTAATGAATATTTTTGACATTAAAATTGGCATAAATGTGACTGACAGTACTACCAACCTAAAAAAAAAAATAAAAATAATTCTCCAAATCCTTCGCCGCGCAGAGTTTAAATTCAAATGTCATTTTATTTTTTGGGCAAAAATGAAAATTAAGCTTTACCGAATGCAACATTTATCGGTTATGAAAGTATATTTAACACRTAATTATGTGTGCAGATATGTGTTTTGGTTTATCACAAAATTTGTTGCGAAATATAGAGTAGGCAAATATAGGCACATAAATTCTGAGACACGCAAAAGCAGATTTACTGGCAAATGCTTTTTAACATGCGCTTACTCTGTGGCGTCCTGAAGCAATTCTGCTTTCACATTCAGTTGCTAACATACGCTCTTAGTTTGTTTGTTTGTAGTGCCGTGTAGCATTTTAGTATACGTCGACACCCATGTCATCTTTCAACTTTTTCATTTATATTATTACACTCCAATCTGCCGTCAACTTTAGCATTTCCTTTCAGATTAGAGRAAGCCTCTCATGCCACAAACCGGTGTTTTCTAATCACCATTAACACCGAAGCATACTTTGTTCTCCTGCAAAGTTATTGACCAAACTGAACGGTTTAGTGTCAGGTGGTAAGACGGAATTCATTATCTTAGGTATAACGACGGCAAGAGAGAGGGACGGG
Source organism: Bactrocera latifrons (assembly GCF_001853355.1). Classification (NCBI taxonomy): domain Eukaryota; kingdom Metazoa; phylum Arthropoda; class Insecta; order Diptera; family Tephritidae; genus Bactrocera; species Bactrocera latifrons. The sequence goes on along the minus strand of NW_017537116.1, from coordinate 22,703 downwards.
TTGTTTGCATTAATTTCACAATTGCTCAGATATATATGTATTTTGTAGCAATTTTGCAAGTATGCATACTTGTATAAGAAATACTATTTTCAGGAAARGATTATCTTCGAATTTCACTTATATGTCTCATATATTGAGCGATGGGTAAAAATTTAACCACTGGTTCCACAAAATAAGTATAAACGGTATCGACAGTTAGGTACCGAATATGGGGACACCGGTAYCCATAGTTGACTTTTTACCCAAAATATCGGTCCCATATATTGGATATAAAAACGAAGTTCTGTGCAAATTCTTTCCTTACATTAGTAGATAAATAAATGAAGATTGCATCGCGACCTATTCTCATATTTTTCTGAAGGAATTTCTCGGACTTTGYATAAAATGTTCGGTTACTTCCGAACTCAGCCCTTCCTTACTTGTATGTATATCAGTGTAAATGTAGCGACACCTTTAAATGAGCATACCGCCAARGTAAATTTAAGCCTGATTATGTTSACAYAAAATGCTTTCTGTTTACAAAATGYGTTYTGTTYMTGATCAGTCTCATTCTCAATCTTAACTTCAGCCTAACTCAAATCAAACCAAAGGTAAAAATATAAACATATTCGGCCTCTAACTTTACCTTAATTCCTCTGATTATTGTAACTACTATTGTAAACATGCGTTTTACAAAGCCATTTACCAAGCAATTTTCATCAACACGCAGCAATTTCCGTCGCAAGAGCCACAACGATTATAGGTACTCCACAGCGTATGAGTGCTCACCTGGTTAACATAACGCAAATGCTTGTTTTCTTATTTATATAAACATTTATTACAATGTTAAGCAATGAAGCTGTGTGCGTTTGTGCAAATATTTATTAATCAAACGATTATTTGCATGTTGTTAAACTTAAATGGATGGCATATGGGCTTAGAGCACATAATAAAACCTGTAATGGAATAATAACGCTAAASTTCTCAGCTCGTTAATAGCAAAATTACTCGCACTTATGCACCAATGGAGGTATGCCTATGCACGATGCCATGACAGTAGAATCCATAAAACGATTCAGCGGATCKTTTGGCTTTCTCAGAAAAAATAAAATCTTGGAATTGCACTGCGATTGAGTTAAAGTCTTGGAGCATTGAATCATCAAGAAACTTTAAAAAAAAATATATAACTACTTCCAGACACAATGAAAAATTTTACAGCTTGAAGTTTTTTAGATAAAAATAGTCAACAACATAACCTCCCCGGTACGTAATAAAAAACACATATTATTATAC
>NW_017537116.1:5770-20541 GCF_001853355.1 Bactrocera latifrons | reverse complement strand
AATTGTCGTGATCGGACTATAACTTTTCAATACAATTAAAATAAATGAAAATACAATTCAATACTCAAAGTACACAAATTGATCTAATCTAATTAATTTTACAGCAAATTAAAAAAATATGTAGATGACGGATAATGAAATCTCGATTATCACTTTAGCATGCGAGAGTATAAAATGTTCGGTGACACCCGAACTTAGCCCTTCCTTACTTTTTTTATTATTTTTTTTATTAGTTTAAATATAAAAACTACACAAGATAATATAAAGGAAACTCATTTATGTTAATTATGCCATTTACGAATAAACCGAAACACTTCCGCTCAAAAAACAAGGCTATATTAGCAGAATATCTACAGCGCCTAATGGTATGCTCAATGTTTTGTTTATCTTATTTCTGTTCGCTAAAGTGTCAGCCAGAAATTGGCTCCTCGGAGCAATTTATTTAGTGCTACTTTTTGTTAATCTTAACCACAAAAAAAAACACAATATTTATACTATATAATAATCTCACCCACGTGTGCTTTGTCATATACTTCAACAAAAATGGATACAATGCAAACACAGGCATTCTACTTCTACTTATTTAATACACTGTTATTCACACTTTCGGTTAGCCCTTGCCCAACTCAACTCAGTTTCCAGGGTTTCCGAGCTTCAATTGYTCCACTGAATGACTGCGCTTTTAGCTTATCATCGCCTTTTAATGTGTGTGCGCCCTAATCGGGCATGTAAGCCAAACTTAACAACAAGCACGCCACCCACAAGCCTTTATGGAGATGAGCACAAGTGCCACAACAAATAAACCATAAGCTGTCCGCACTTCAAGCGCAACAAAAACCAACGGCATGTGTCATGTGTCGTGGCGGCAGTTCCCCAAACAAAAACAAAAAACAAAAAATCTCATTGTCGCTATCAGTTTTTTCCCATGTTTTATTACAATTCTCCGCCATACACATACTACTGATATACGTGTAATAGGCGTTGGCTTTTTGTTGCTGACAATACCATATTGCAAAAATTTTTTCTCAACTAACCACACAAGTTTTTTGATTGCTACTCAACGTGTTGTTGGGTTTTCTTTGTTGCTGGTTTCGATTTGTGTTACCGCAAGGCCTTAATGAATTTTTTGCACTGTTTGCAAACTTTTCACTGCTGCGAATTTTTATATAAATTCTGAAGTTTYCACACACTTATTGCGCAGAACTGGCCGAACTTTAGTTGATATGGTGCATGCAAGTTTTGAATATTAATCATAATTTACGATACATCAAATAATATCACTTTAATGAAAAGTCAAAAATTAAGTTACTGTGATATCAATGTCTGAGAAAGTAAATAGGTAACTGTCTAAAAAAATAATAATCAACTTGTTATGTACTCTTTGAATTGATTGCATTTGGAAGACGTGGATTCAATTTGCCTTTGTTTMGTTTCGACAGGAAGAATTTCAATTATTTTGAACATACATCAAACATACATATGTTCTCCATCACGAAAGAAAAAATCATATACGAGTGTCTCTGTATCTACATTCATACAAGTTCATTTTTTTTTTTTTTTTTTTTTTTTTTGTATTAGAATAGAGTGCATTGCCATTTTGCATTGTAGAGTATCTATGTGGTTCGCTTCAATGACGAACAAATCGTGCGCAAACTGGTATTTTATGCATTTTTCGGTTTTGAATCAGTTGGCAATTGCTAGTTATGCTTCTTTTCGTCTAAGTTTTATCTACGGAATTTGCGAACTTAAATTATTTTGTTATTGCAAAGTTATCGTGCCTTCAACCTGGCACTTTTCTTGACGGTATTTTTCAATTCAATTTGAAAAGTTTTGTTAGAAATATATTTTATGACTTTCGAAATCAATCAATAAAATTACCATAATTTTTTGCATTAAAGTAAAGAAAACACAATATTATATTTTATATATAGATTTACAATCTTGCTTCAACTTTTTGGCATACACAGTTGATTTATTTACCTTCACCTTGCGAAGTTAATTTGGTTTTTATTCGTTAATAGTCAGTACTCTCGCGATTTTGATAGTTAAATGAAGATGTTCGCTTCTCTTACCAAAAATATTTATTTAATATTTAAATACATAAATACGGTACACAATATTAAGAATGACTTAGCCATGCTCTTTGGCAAAGAAAAACAATACTTAACTCAGGTATAATTACATATCTCGGCAACTGTTCGACCGCTTTCAACCAAATTCGATACATGACATTGTGTTTAGGATTGTTGACCTATGTCACAGTGTGAAAATAGACGAAAGCGGACTGCAACAGCGTCTAATTGCTATTAAGCAATATTTTAAATTCTATCTGACTCGTTCACTGCAGGAATATGCGGACTCTTATATACATAGTTAACTTGTAACAGAAAATATCGGTCAATGTGAAATGTATATTTGAAATGCAGARAAAATCATTTCCTGATAGTAAAATGTTTATGTGCCAAAAATGGATTGAATAGCATCAATACTTCCATTAGCCTTCATATTCCTAAAATAAAGCTTTTTGAATTTCCAGGTGACTTCATATCGCATACATCGGCCAATATGTGAATTATATCAATGAAAACAAGAAAGTATTTTGACTGACTTTACTCCATATTATTGGTGACGTTCTGTGAGGTTCCTTGCAATTTCGTTTTCGGATATACCTGAGTAATGATTCCAAATGAAGCCCGTCCCTTTCTCTGCCCCAAAGCTCCAAAAATATTGATTTTCTTTTTTTTTTCAACCCTTTTATTTATTTTATTCTATCACAACATTTGAGATGTTTTCTCATCTAACCCTTTTAACAAAAGAGCGGAGTAAAGTAGTGACTAATCGAAGACGATTCTCGTCTTCCACTTGACATTCATAAATGCTTACAGCACTTTCTTTTATTTATCTTACTATTTAGTTATGTTTATGAAAATTATCCAACTAAAAATGTTGGAGATACTTTCAGCAGTAAATTGAGGTACACGAATTGGCACACTTGCTCTACGTTMCAAAAAGAATGGTAAAAGCAGAGAGCAATATAAAAACTTTTAATTATATCCTTCTCGCTAAGCCCAATGCTATATTAACACTCCACAAATCGGTTTTCCGCTTTTATTAATTCGGAAGTGAAGAGTCTAAAATGCATTTGATTTTTTCTTATTTAACCTTCATTTTACTAAGAACTTGGAAACAAGGTGACGATATGTTGAAAAGTCAGTAAGGTAGAGAGCAACTTTTCGGTACCCACAAAAAGAATTCCATTGCAGTATTTTTCAGAGAAAACTAAACTCGAATTTATGAAACAAAATTGAATTTCAAAGTATGAATTTATAGCTCAATGCAATTTCACTTCACATTGCAATCGATACATACTAGACTAAGCCACAAGTGATGCAACAGATTAGCTTCTCAACCGGCAGACATAATCATATGGTGTGTGTGGTTACCGAGAAACGATATTACTAGAGAACTGAAAAGACTGTTGAATAACATTCCAATACTTTCGGAAAAATTAAATTATAGGATATCGTGTGAACTAACATGATTTTTCCGAATTCATTGCTTTTACTTACCTAAAAAAGTTTTAACTCAGTAAAAGTTCAAAGGTTCAAAGAGAGAGATTATATGATTTTGTAGGACCGATTTGATCTGGCATTATTCGTAAAACTCTGATCTAAAACGTCTTTCAGCAGCAATCTGAATCACAATTTCGACTACRCTACATATTTCATACGATAAAGAAAAATTGTTGAACATATRTTTCGTTTCAGAATTCAGATTTCTGAAATTATAATACCGATGTACACGAGTTTATTAGCCAAAATTTGGCAGTTTCACTGCTAATGCTGTTAATGCCGAATATCACCAAAAGATGCACTTACCTTTGGCAAATRTCGAAGACTTATGATGAAGCCAACACATTGAACTTTCCAGGCTGATGATTGACAGCAGCACCTATAAAACGGATCCCATTTATATCAACAAGCCAGTTTTTGTYACTTCACCAAACATACAGAAAGGAAGAACATTCTAGAGGCCACCCAATTGTATTAACATTTTTATCGGGGATAATGGAGAGCTGAGCATATAGAATGCTAATATCGATTAGGATATGGCGAACTACACGAATCGCAACCTGAACTACATATAATCTCTTGGAATGTCAACACACCTATGTGCTTTGGCAAAGCAAAGTAGGTGGGAATGTACTCGACTACAGTGTGGGGCGTAATATTCGATAACTGAGAACCACTTCGGATGTACTGTTCGGTAATTTACGTTTGAGTTTGGCGAAAATCCAGTTGAAACTATATTCTACTTTTTCAGATTCCATTTCAAATTAATATGTGATCAAGTTACGAGAGATTGAATAATTTTGGATGTTTAAAGATCCTGTCCTAGTGACGTTTGTTCGACGAAAGTCGAAACATAGTCTACTAATATGGCAATTAATGAGAAATACTGGYTATGTCAAGGTTATGGCTGTTGCTGATAATGAAATCTGGAAAAAATTTGTGTTGATAGTTGAACATTTCCTAGGYAATAGTAAGTACCAAATTATAAAGAAATTGCAAAAATTCCGAGCGCAAATCTTACTAAACCATTAATAGTTTCACTGTATCACTGTTAACTAGGGTAATTTCCGTATTTATTAYCTATTACTCTTCTAGGTTCAAGTAGTTTAGGTGACTATGGTAAATTATTGACATGATATGAACAAATAGGCAGCTTCAGATGGATATTTCAAATCCTGAGGGACTATTCCTCGTATATACAGACGGCAAACGTCCGGTATGTTCAACGTGGATACCAGCTGACGACAACCTTACCACACGCGGTTGATCAGCGCCCATAAAAGCCATGCATTTTTTTGTAACGATAGTATGGACAAACTAACCACCTAGGTAGGGTGCGAGTGTTATTTAAAACCTTTGCTGTACTTTGGGTCCAGCAYYCAATYGCAACTTTTAYGATACTCCCTGATAGGATAGYCCGCTTGAGCAGATTGTARCGAACTCCAAAKGCTCCTGCTCCCCATGGTACCAAAATTAATTATCCGGGTCTTGATGACCAGAGGTTGGACCTCATGCGCATATTACATGCATCTGACCGCGAGCGGCCTTCAACCAAAAGAATTAGGACTTTCAGATACGCGTAATACTTTACAAAACGTCCATCATGAGATTGCAAATGTAATATATGGACCGCAGATGGATTCTTGGGCAGCCCCGAACCACTCCGATTACCACAATCCCATTCATTTTGGTAATTTTATGTTGAATCACATTTATTGATTATGCCGTGCGGCTAGATACTATACATGCACGTATTTGTTGCTTATCTCAAAAAATCACATAAAATATGAGTTTGATGAGCTGGGTGCTTCTTGAGGGCGTTACTTGCTTACGCACACAAACTCCYATTATTATTTGTGAATGTGATGTGTTCCGCTTGTGTGGCTGGTAATCATATATTTACCAAAGTAAATTCAGAGAGAGCAAAATGTTCGTGTTTTAAGATATGGCGCATAAAATCGTGTGCTTTTCCTACGCATATGTGCGACCCAACGTCACCATCGGTGTCTGTATTTTTTATGTAAAGGTTTYCTGTGCATTAAGTCATGTGTACAAATAACCATAGCAAAACCATAACAACTTCAATAAAATCGAAATATATAAAGTAGCCTCCATACACGTTTCGCTTGCATACACAAAACTGTGTAACACAACAGCAATTTATAGACTTATGCATATGAATAGATTAAAGCWGCAATAAAACCTGCTTTTAGCACTCGCATATATTTCGGGGTCATCAGTGCAAGGTCAGCAGATTTCATAGCATTTAATTAAAGGCGGGTTGCGGTATTAGCAAAAGTCCACTTATAATTCAGCAAAATTTAACCACATAATCATATCTTCCTATAAATGGTCATTTACGTTCATAKCTTCTCCTTACACTCGCCTTCTGAAAATGTTTGTTGCTTTTGTGTGGTCACTTGTTTAAGTGGAAAACTTGTGGTCAAAGCATATTCACCATGCCGAAATCTTRGAAAAACTGCAAGCTGAGAGTGAAATAAATAAAGTTTTTGATGTGGTCTCCCTCACTCTTTTACGAACTTTTTGTGTATGGGGCTCAAGGTTGGAAACCATAAATTTTTATTTGTGTATAGCACTTATCCATAATTTGAAGGAAGATTTGATTAAAAGGCACAACAGTCTGAAGTAATCGACACATATTCACAGAGACTAAAAGCGTAAACAMAAAAAATAATACGTAGGTTGCTTTTTATATTTCGGATTTGGCAATTCTTATGTTGCAATATAGCAATTCACAACTATATACTTAGAGGGTYTAAATACGAACGTGTCTTGTATTGTTTACAGTCACTTAAAATATTCATCTCAGCAAAAAAAAGGTCATCAAATCGCGAACATTTCTTGGTGATTATTTTGTGCAATTTATTTTGAAATTTTCGAGTTGGTCTTTTTATAGCTCTAGACTTAATGGTTCCCTTAATAAGAATCATTAATGTAAGGTTGAAATTGTTTTTTTTTTTTTAATAAAATTAAGGGGTAAGTAGGGTAATCTTTTTTCAAAAATTTTTTTTTTTTGTTTCTGTTCCCTTATACCATTAGAATTAATGTAGAAACCCAATTTACCATTGCAAGGTTTCGAAAATAGCCCAAAAATAATAATTAGGGGTGTGCCAATTTTTCAATGTTTATGTCCATCTTTGTATGCTCTTTTCGGTACCACAAAGTTTAAACGCGTTTATAAACTGGCGGACATGATTCTGGACGAATTACTCGACCGATTTGCTTAATTTTTTTTTTAAATGTGCACAAAACGCCTGGCTATCATCCCTATATTTATACCCTGAACAGGGTATATTAAGTTTGTCCCGAAGTTTATAACAACCAGATGGAAGCGTCGAAGACCTCATAAAGTTTATATATAAATGATCAGTATGTTGAGCTGAGCCGATTTAGCCATGTCTGTCGTCTGTCTATCCGTGAGTCCGTCCGTCTGTCTGTCGGTATATAGACGAATTAGTCCCTCAGCTTTTAAGATAGCATTTTACAATTTTGTAAACGTCATTTTCTCTTCAGGAAGCTGCTCGTTTGTCGGAACAGCCGATACCGGACCACTATAACATATAGCTGMCATACAAACTGAGYAATCGGAATCAAGTTTTTGTATGGAGAACTTTCACATTTGACAATGTATCTTCACAAAATTTGGCCCAGGTTATTTTCAAAAGCAACAATGTAATCTACGAAAAAATTGTTCAGATCGGATTACTCTAGCATATGGCTTTCATTCAAACTGAACACATAGTAACGTTTTTCTTGTTCTATAATWTGTTGACAATTTTATGACAAAATATATGTAAGCAAACATTAAGAAAAATACGTTAATTACTATTATTTACATTTATATTTACTTTTATTCACCAACATCTTTTTAATATTTCTAGTAGGGACGATAACGTACTTTATAAGAATAAATTGGGTKTTTGTGTTTCAGATGATCCAAACATGAGAAATCGTGTCCGCTAGTGAAAAAACGCATCTCATTCACCCAGCCATTCCTCCGACAGATGCCATCAAAAAATTCCGAAAAAATTTGTTTACACACCCACTCATGGTATGTGAAAAAAGTTCCATTGTAGAATAAAAATATCTATGAAAAAAAAAAACATGTCAAAAAACAGGACAGATTACCCTACTGACCCCTTAATGTGATTTTGCTTAAAAATAATTTAGAAAATGTAATTCTATTGTTAATCCTATTTGTTTGATCGATTATCGCCGATAACCAGATGAACTTAAAATCTGGAATTTAAAAAAATATATATATAATCAATCAATTTCAATACATTAGTTCCTCCGTGAGTTCGAACTAAAAATCTATATATAATACCAACAGACGTCACGAAGGAACGGATTGTGCGAAAGTTGATAGTTGACTGCTACCAGTGCACGCCAAGGCGCTTTCTTCCTTCACTATATGTGTGTTGTGGCCTGCTGTTGTTGCTGCTGCTGTAACGTAGTCTTTCCCGCCAGAAATCTGTAGGTGCTAGCTAATATCGTAAACGTGATTTATGAGTTCGAAAATGCACTGCGCAGGCGCTCTGTATGCGCCTTTGCCAGCCGAGCGTTCTGCTACAGGCCCACTTATGTGTGTGCCTCGTGCAGGAGGCTGGTTGTTCATTTCGAAAATGCTGCTAAAAATACCCAACGCAGCAACATATTTCCGCGATAAATGTTTTCATTGTGTAAGCACGTGCTCTGTTGAAGCTAACTTATTATTGTTGTTATGGATATTGGAACACGGGCCTTTGATTTGAAGCTTTTGAGCTTTTGTTTGGATGTTTGCTTGCTTATCTGTGTCACTCTGTCCTATCACTTTTACATTTCCAATGTGCTTTGCTTTTTTCTCCTGGCTTGATGATGACGGCTAAAAATAGTAAGACTTTGCTCATAATTTTAAAATTCAGAATTTATTCCTCAAAATCTATGTCGTTCCCCACAAAGTAATTCAATACACTTGTGCCAACGTCTTTTCCAATCCTCGAAGCAGTTCTTAAAGTCAATTTATCTATTGTCTTCAATTGACTCACATGGTTTCGCCGGAGCGATCGTTTGAGTTTGCTGAATAGCTACAAGTCACACGGAGCTAAATCAGGCGAATGCACTGTCTACGCCACGATATTGGTTGAAAACTTGCCGATAAACTCACAAAGAATCAATACAGTATGCGACGGTGCATTATCGTGGTACACAAACGAAGAGTTGTCGGCCTATAATTGGGGGCACTTTTTGCGAGGAGCTTGTTGACAGTTTATCCGGTTGGAAGGAGTTCGGAGTGCACCGGTAATCGAAGAAAACTCGGCATCGGCTCACCTTTTTCACGATATTCGACTGATGGTGGTTTATTTCCGAATCGCAAGCATAAATCGAAGGCTCATCGCTAGTGATATTGATTTTCATGATGTCTTGGTAGTCGAAAATTATTGTTTCACAGACGTTATCGCGACGTTGTTTTTAGAAAAAAATKTATGATTTTGGAACAATCGTGCTTTCAAACTTTCAAAAACAACTTACACCAAAGGCTTCCTCCAATATTCTGAACGAGTAAAGTAATCATGCGGTAAATTTTAAAGACTGAAGGGAAAATAAAATGTAAGCATCACAATGTATATCGAAAATTTATAGAGACGCTGTTCAAATACTAAAAACATACCCATGCAAGCGTCAATAATGTAGCAGTACTCATACGCCCTATAGCACCCAACATATAATAAGTCACAGGTGCTATCCACTCGGTAAGAAGACAAAAAAAAGAAAGTAAGTAAAAATACGTAAGGCGGAGGTGRCTTAAACCGGCGATAATGTATCCCTTAACAACTCTTATGTATGAACCTGGCCTACATTTTTGCTTCATTAAATCTTTATCTTCTACCTCAATGAGGACAAATGGACATGCACATACATGTAGGTTTTCAAAACAATATTTTACGCTTGTTTTATTGGTAAACTTTTGAACTGTAGCAAATCACACAAACTAGGCTTGTTATAAATATACTGTAAAGCACAATATTTTAAACAATACCCTTTCATGGTAGTTAAGCATATGCCGTTAAATTTGAACATTTCTTTTTTATACGGATATGTATCATATACACCTTCATCTTTTGCATAGAATATAAAAAACAAAATATTTGACAGAGATTTTAAACTATTCTATTTATACRATTGGATCTTCCGAAGTTGACTACGAATGAGCTATTCGCGTGAGCGATGCATRTCGGAGAGGCTGGAAGCGCGAACTGTTTGGGATAATGGATATATTTAAGCGCATAAATAATATAACAAATGCACTAGATTGCCCACGTCGTTTCGAAGAAAAATTATACTCCTTCGTTTCAATACCCATGAGTGAACAGCAGAAGCAATGGCCTCACCCTTCAAATGGAAGAGGCAAGTGCATAGCGACCTAACTGAACTTGGAATATATAACTGACGTAAATTCGCAACTGGCGAAGTTTTCTGTTCTTGGCMCAGACCGACCCATGATTTTAGTACCAAGAAAACTGTAGCTACGAGATCGTCAACTTTTGTCACGTTCTCTTTTGATCCATTTACGAGACTTCTGGATATATTTCTTCAAAAACCGACGAGCCGGCAATTTGATACTTGATACTAATCGAGTGAATATAATCGGTATAATCGAGGGAATATAATCGGTATAATCCGTTGAGTGCAATTTTCCATGACTCGTTAAAGCTTTTCAACTGGTAACTGGCGAATGACACGCGTGATGTTTTACTCCTAGTCCTGAATTGAATTGGGTTTGTCCGCATAGACTTTACACTTTACATATCCCCACTAGTAAATGTTTAACGGTTTGATATCACTCGATCTTGGTAGCCAATCGACCGGCCCAAAGCATGAAATTATTTGCTCATCAAAGTCTTCTCTCAATAAACCAATTCATTGAAGCGGTGTGTGTGAAATGGCGCCTTCWTTTTGAAACAAAATATCGCCGAGAATACGAACTTCAATTTCAGGCATCAAATAGTCGGTTATCACGACGCGATAAGGGTCGCCAAAGACAGCCTTCCCACCGGTACAATTTTTGAAAAAATTACGATGACAGATGACCCCGCCGGTCCACAAACCCCATCAAACCGTTGTTTTYTCTGCATTAAATGGCAGTTTTAGAATGTCTTCAGGTTGCTCTTCGTTCCAAACGCGGTTTACATACCTATTGAACCATGGACAAAATTTTAATCGAAAACATCGGATTTTCGTGGAACTTTTCAAGAGCCTATAGAGCGAAGCGATATACATACATACGCAAGGCCGAGGTGATGCGAACAACGCCGAATCAACAGCAACGGCTGCTATATTTTCTTCACTTCGTTTTGGAYGTGCTCTATTTGATCGAGTATTATCCAAAAATGAATGCTAGTTCTCAAAACAGGTGCTGGTAATGCGAATAGTACACTCAGTGAACCGATTATGTTGCCCATAAATTGAGCGAAGCACRCGTAACACATTCTTTACAGAACGTGAAATATTGTAATAAAGTTGAACGATTTATGAACATTATTCAGACGTGTTCAGATATCTTTCCATGATGAAATGCCAAAAAATACTGAAGAAAATAACATGACAGCTTGGCACGGTTCACTCGCGATCTGTCAAAAAAGGCTATTGAAAAAGTACTTCTCTTTGGTTCACCCGTTAGTATGCTGATAAATGAGCTCTGACCGACTGAACGTAAATGAATTGTTATTAGCTAGATAAGATCGAGTTAGCTGGAGAAGCGGTTCAAAACAAGGTGGCTGATGAATTTTGCTACATTAAGAGACTCAAATATTTTTCTTTTTTCAGTGCATGGAATTCATTTTTCTTTTATTCATGTTAAAGCTCCTTCAATTTTATTAAATATAGCTTAATTAGTTTTAAAAATAATGGAATTTAAATTCACCCCCGCTCGTTGATGTATGTGCGGCATCTTACCAAAAAGTTGTTCATTACTGCTTGGAGAGTTGAGACAGGAATAGCCGCAAATGCTTCTCGAATGGATTGCCTTAGTTCATTCAAATTTGTTGGTTCTGCTTTGTAGACTTCATGTTTGCAATAACCCCACAAGAAAAAGTCAGGTGCAGTAAGGTCAGGCGACCTGGGTGAACGGAATGTGGAGTTTCTGGATATCAGTTTGTTGGGAAATTTTCGTCACAATTCTGTCATAACAGGTTGGGCTATGTTAGGAGCTGTACCATCTTGCTGAAACCATACAGAATTGAAAAGAATTCTCATTCGGCGTAATTCTGGATAGAGAAACTCTCTCAACATGCTGAAGTAGCGGTCTCCAGTAACCGCAAAGGTGTGACCGTTTTCTTCGAAGACGTGGGGCCCGACAATGCAGCGTGATGAAACTACACACCACACTGTGACACGAAGTGGATGCAATTCCGTCTCATGGAGTATCTGTGAGTTGGAAACACTCGATATTCGACAATTTTGTTTGTCTATGTTGCCGTTTAAATCGAAATGGGCCTCGTCAGACATGAAACACTCAGTTCAACATGTTTCCGTCCTCTTCCACCATTTGAGGATCTTCTGCCAAAATTTCAAGTGAATCGGCAAGTCTGCGGCATTCAGTTTGTTGGCCATTTGAATTYTATATTATAATAAGTCCAAATATTTGCGCATAATTGACTGTCTGCTTACACCCATTTGAGCAGATAAGCTTCTTGTCGAAACACGTGRATTGTTTTGTATGGCAGCAGCTACAGCAGCGATTACTTCCTCCGTTCGAACTGAAGGGTTTCGATGGTAAGGTCTTCTGTTGTCTGTCTCATGCTCCCCCGGCATTCATCAGYCACCCTGTATGTAGTCTGCTGGAGCTTATTCAGTACACTCTACTCTGCTGCAGCCGTCATTATTCCAAGAATATCCCGCTATTGATTCTTATACCAAACAACTTAATATGAGGGGGTGTGTGAGTGAACGTTGACAATTGTTTTTCATGATTCAACAGCAGTAATACGGATACCCCTAGTCGAATAWAGGCATTTGCAATAATACCGCGAAGCAACGAAGGCAAATACTCAGCGACGTGTGGTTCATTGGAGTTCACGTGAAATCCATTGAGACGTAGAATGTATATTTTTGAGACAATGTATGAAATTTACACACATATATATAAACATAAATGTGTAATAATTGCTGCAGATGTGTGTTTGCAATCCATTTGAATGTAAATTTTGAAAAAAATAAAAACGTAACGGAAATTGTAAGACGTTGCTTTGAAAGATTCTCACCTTGAAAGGTGAATAAATTGAAAATTATTTWTGCAGATGTCGTATTAGTGGGTGTATATGATATTTATATAAATATRTCTGTATTGATGTAAACGTGCCTACTTTGCTACAGGTACATTTTGTTTCGCTTTTAGGTACGACAGAATAGCTCTATGATACAACTCAATGGGCACGTACAGTTCATATTTTGTCGAAAGCATAAATAAATACGTGTAGTCATACATGCATACAATTMTACATTACAAATGTGCTTGCGTACATGAGTAATTTTAATCCCATTATGGTATGTTGAAAATCCATGGATACATAATCCTACGCAATTCAAAGCAATAACTCACAAGGTTTTCGCTGGAGATATGTGTAGCTTGGTCTCACATACTCATTTGATTTAATTTAATAAATTTTTTTAGAGTTTAAAGGATTTCCTCGTTTAATTTTTCACAATTATCACTTAGGATATTGTAACTACCCGACGAAAGAAATTTGAAAGTAAATTTTCTTGTTTATAARAGATTTCTCTAAGGAATATATTATACATTGCAAAACCAGCTGGTTTTAGCCGAACAGCTGATTTAAGTGTTAATTATGCATTGTGACACAAGCTATTCAGAAATTGTAATTTCAATACCTCGAGTAAGTGATATGTATTTTAAWAAAATAAAATTTGCTGAGTTCGCCAATTCTGATCCGACATGGGTTTATGAGTTTKACATGCAAACCAGTCAACAATCATAGAAATGGTGGGAAAAAACGAGCCGAAACCAGAAAAACCGCAGCAAAGCCTCAAAATCAATATGATGATCTTTGGTTTTTGTCGATACTAGTTGTTTGTTGCATCATGAATTTGTTGCTAAYGGAAAGACGGTTTGCGCGGGAATAKCCGTCGAATAGGGCAGGAATTGCAGAAGAGCAATTCACAAAAGACTGAAACTGTCGCTTTGTGGAACCTGTTTAAAGTCGACCGAAAATATCATACAAAATTCGCTGAAGGACCCAAATTCCATCCCAAAAAGTGCTTATGAAAAGTGTTTCTAGGATTGRAAARGCMGTTGGTATAAGTGTATTACATCTGGTGAGGTTTGCTTTGGATGCACAAAATAAATATTGATGAATATTTAAATAYTTTGCGTTTTATTTACAATTGAATTTGAATTTTAAGGGTATTCAAATTTTGGGAAGACTAATAAGGAAATCGCATAATATCAATATAGGGAACCTATCGTATCAGCGAAATACTGAGTATTTTTACAAAAGTCAGCAACTTGCTTCCATACACTCATGTAAATGAATTGGAACATTTTGCTTGCCCACTAAACAGCAGAGCTTCAAAYTTAAAGAGCAATTAAAAACCCAATGCAGAAAAGCAAACTCTTTAAAACACAGCCTAAAGAAAATGAGTGGTTTTGGCAAAGAAATTCCTAATTGGTTAGGTTGTTTTCTTTYCATTTGTACAAATATAATTAAATTTAATTTCAATTTGATATGCTAATGGCAGCAGAGCAATAAAAGTAGGGGAAGGATACTGGGGAAGGCAACAAGCAGAGCAAGAGAAAACCACAAATGAGGYGGATAATTATTTAATTAACCAAAATAAGCCCCTCGGCTACAAAAATGGGGAGAAATTATTTAATACGAAAGCGAAACCAAGATAGTATTTGTAGTTTTGAGCACTTGTATGAGTGAATAAATTCGCTTTAAAAAATGATGAATAACGCAATACTTAAGTTGAAGTCAGATAAGGTATGAATATGAGAGTTGTATRAATAAACCAACCAAAGTGGCGAGAAAGATTTTTCTTACTACATATGTGCAACTCTATTAACTAATTTAAATACAACAATCATCACAATTTATTTTTAAAGCTTGACACTAAGATATATTCTTGATATTTATATTTTTTGTTTTGTCGACTTTAAACACAGAAAGAGGTAAGCAA
>NW_017537116.1:0-5650 GCF_001853355.1 Bactrocera latifrons | reverse complement strand
AACCCTATATCTGACTCTTTTAGTTTTAGGACTTACAAACAACCGTTATGTGAACAAAACTATAATACTCTCTTTAGCAACTTTGTTGCGAGAGTATAATAAATATGCACAGTAAACTAGGGTGGGTAAAAAATTTATGGTTTTTTTTTCACTTCATTCTCTGAAAACTTGGTTTGACAAACACCTCTAAGAAATACCCACCAAGTATGAACTCTTAATTGTATCGGAAGGGTCCTCCGCGTAACAGTTTTCTATTTATTATTATTATTATTAAATATTAGGTTGTCAAAAAAGTCTTGCGGTATTTTCGCTAGTCGGCRCTAACACGTGTTTGATTGATTCTCGTTTCCTTTAAGTCGATCGTGAGTTATAGCGTCGCAAACACGGAGCAAAATAAAGAGAAAATACGGCAWATTTTACARTACTACTACGATAAARGCAAAAATGCATCTCAAGMYGCCARTAAAATTTGTGCAGTTTATGAACCCGATACAGTTACCATTTCCACCGCACAACGATGGTTTCAACGTTTTCGTTCTGGTGTAGTAGTGGTCGAAGATGCGAAAAGCTCCGGAAGGCCTGTCGTCGAAAATTGCGATAAAATCGCTGAATTGGTCGAAAGAGGCCGGCATAGTGGCAGCCGTAGCATCGGTCAAGAGCTGGGCATGAGTCATCAAACCGTTATAAAATAAAAAAATAAAAAATAAGATTTTTTTTTTGGCCTCAACGCTAAACAACATTTGATTTAAAGGAAATCAATGTCAGGTACATTGATAAAAAAATTTGAGATTAATAAATTATCGTTCAGAATTGGCATTTATCAACTTGTTGTTCCGCTAMCAGTTCCGTCAAAAGTGCTAGGCTGCTGGATATCGTATCCACCCTAACTTTCAATGGCAAAATCGTGAGAGAAACAATGAAAATTACCTACAAAATTAAAGTAATTTTCTTCATCTTCCCACACAAACTTTAAAACTTGGTAAAACACGACTGTCTGCACACTTTCTTTACTTCTGAAACTCARACTCCACCTCGTGGAACGCAGTTCTGTAGACGGGCCAGGACATACCAAACATAAAATGCAAAATTATTTTATTATTTCAAAGAATAACAATACTTTGTTAGCAATTCTGCATATCCAATCACCCTCTAATTTTGCTTTTCCAATCGAAAAGCAATCATTGCCCAAAGCATCTGCTACAAATTGAAATAAGCGCCGGCGAACACTTTCACATAGTGTAATAGCTTTGGCTGTGCTGCTTTCATAATCGAATTTTTTTCAATTGACAGTTTGCAGAAAAAAACTCCAAAGATTTGGACTTTTATCTCACTTTTCCWTAGGAAATTGATTGCTTTTCAATACAGAGGACAATGCGGTTGGCTCTAATTCAKCCTATATACGCCCTTGAAAGCCTTTTCCCAATTTGTTTGTTTTATTTTTAAATTACTGCTCGTGTAGCTGTTGTTGTGGCCAATTTACTGATTGCTTTATAACGCTTGTAATCGGTGATTGGTTTGGTATTATACCAGAAGCGTATTATATTGAGTGAGTGGAGTGTTGAGGTTTTGCTTAATTCGCTGCCGCTGCTAATTGCCTCCTCGGAGCATTAATTTCTTTGCAGCTTGCCGACGCTTAGTCATATTTTCCAATTTTCCGGCACTTTTCGGTCTTCCAACATCGAAAACTTGCTTTACTATTTTACTCTGGAGTGTTTTCCTTTTCAATAATTTACTTTACAGGGTTGTCCGGAAGCTGTCTCCCGCGACGCCTTCAATGCTTGAAAATTGCGCTGACTACGCTGCATCGATGCAAAAAGGGTATATTTTGAAAGTTTTAAAGAACTATAACGATAGACTCAGTCCTACTTGTATTACTTTCCAGACAAACCCTATTTGGACTAAATATTTAGTGAGGAACTAAAGTTAATGATAAAAAATAAAATAAAGTGATTTTGATTAGGGAAAACGAAAGACTCCTTACCATAATCTGCCGGAATTCAGGATGTGAGGTTCAAATAAACTAAATTAAGCAACAGTTCACATCATCAAACCTCATTTTTTCATCCTTGCAAAGAATCAGCTGAAGCCCATACTCCCAAGAATAAGGTTCTAAACATCGAAACATTTCGCTTTTCTTGATATTTGCTGGATATTTTTCCAATGATTCTTATTTCTGACAGTGAAATCCTGACACTGGTTTAAGAGCTATCATATATGCATATCATATAGACGCTGTCACTTATAAAACAGATGAATCTAAATTYCTTCTTACATTGAATGAGAACAATGAAACTATAAGCTACATAACTTAACGCTTACTTAATTGTCTCGCTTCAACACATTTTATATTATTATTAGATACTAGTACTATTTTTCTTTACGTTGAAGGAAATGGAAAGTGAAAGTCAGATGTATTCTAATCAAGTGTCTGCGCTCATGAGCTCGTAATTTCATGTTAGCCCATGTGAGTATGAGTCACAATTTAATATTGTCTACTTTCAGGCGCTTGAATTATAACGCATTGGTTGGATTATGGTACAATGTTTATAGAGACAAAATATGATAAAGAACCTAAATTATGTTAAATATTTTCCGTCTCCGTTTGTATAATAAGTGTATATGAAATAGCAGAGAATGATCTCTGCTTATAGTACTTATCGTTGTTCATATAGTACACTCATTGTTTTCATTTAACTCAAATAGCAACTTTTGTGTTATCAGTGCATAACCAATTCATATTATGCAATTAATTTACTATAGTCACTGACCACTTGAACTGATATGAGCGAAAGTAATTACTTTGCAAAAGCAATAATTGCAGATTGACGATAAAATAGTCAACTCACACAAGAAAAAACAATATTAGCAGGAATCTAATGTTATATACATTATTAGTGATTTCACAATTACTCTGTGAAGTCGGCTGTTGACAAACTATTGGAATGACCTTAGCAAAACATTTACGAATGATTAATATGGTTTGCCGCTCAACGAATCTGCTTAATATCAAAATGAATCGACTTAAATATGCAGCCAAATAATTATGAAAATTTATAGGTATATGTTTTATCTCATCATTTCGTATATGTACATATCTATCAGCCCCTTTGTCTGTTATGCGTAGGCTGGAAAGAAATTTGGAAATTAAATCTGTTATGCCATCCAAGAKACATATGTTAGCATTGTTGTAAGACAAATAAAATGAGAAATAACGTTAACTTCGGCTGCACCGAAGCTAATATACCCTTCACAGATGCATTTATTTTAGTAACTGTGTGTCCAGTTTGTATGGAAGCTATATGCTATAGGAATCCGATCTGAACAATTKTTTYGGAGATCATATTATTACCTTAAGCAGTAATCCATGTCAAAATTCGTGAAGATAACAYGTCAAATGCRAAAGTTTTCCATACAAGAACTTGCTTCAGATCGTTCAGTTTATATGGCATGTTATAGTGGTCCGATATCGGCAGTTCCGACAAATGAGCAGTTTCTTGAAGAGAAAATGACGTTGGCAAAATTTCAAAACGGTATCTTAAAAACTAAGGGACTCCGTATATATACAGTATTTATACAGACAGACGGACAAGGCTAAATCGACTCATACTTTATACTACTATATATACATATACYTTATAAACTCTTTGACGCTTATTTCTGGGTGTTACAAACTTCGTAACAAACTTAGTATACCCTGTTTAGGTTACAAAAATAAAATAATTTTATTTGATAGGAGCTAAAGAGTTCTTAGRGTTCGAACAACTCTTAAGCTAATTCGTGACTATTTTTCACCTGGCTCTCTTAATTCTTTCTTAAACCTGAGCCCTAATATARTTCTATTTAGTGATTTTTTAGACAGAATTTTTAARTATTAAGTTRAATATGATTACGCAAATTGTTAAGYAAGTCTCTGACCATTAAAATCAGSTAAAAGCCATTTAAGTGAGCCTATCTTTATCTTTATATATAAAAAGTATGTGTCACGTTGTTTGTCCGCGATGGACTYTTAAACTGCTGAACMGATTTTAGTAAAATTTAGCACACTTTGTCCAGTTCGAACCAGCTTAGAAGATAGGATAGTAACAACACTTCTATTAAGCGGACATCTCCATCCGTGCACATTRTTGATGTGTCTTAAGTAGAATCTATTAAGCGGACAAATATATTAACTGGACAGAAACCCTGGTAATCAGACATTGAGAAAGCAGCCTTAAATTCGATAACTTTTTTCCAAAGAAATTTATTTGTACGAACATATTCAAAATAAAATSTCAATCCCTCGGATTCTTATACCGACAAAAACCTTTTCGCCTTTATACGTAACWAAAATTTTCACTGTATAGAACARTTTATTATATGAATAATAGTATAAAATGTGGCTAGATCCCCTAGTCCCATTATATATAAAAGCACCAAAACCAAATACCGGAATAATTTAAAAAATAAATCGGATTTTTTTTCTGAACAGTAATATCAATATCGTATTTAAGAATTCTTTAATTCAAGAAACATATATTAATCRGAGCTGCCTCCTCATTTCAGTTTCTGCAATTCTTTTCCGGTAATTTTGATGTCTAAGGAGCACATCTGGATGGCTACTGGTGAAAAAGTTAGTCATTTTCGACAAAGTCAAGTGAAAACAATAGTGGTCGAATTATGGGTGGGATTACCAATGAATTGTCTACTGTGAACTGCTCCCCTACGACGAAAATCATAATTTGAACCTGTATCGTCAAGTCTCGGATCGTCTGCATGTAGCAATCAGCCAGAAGCTGGCTGCTTTGACCGATGGTAAACGAATTGTGTCCATCATAATAGATCACAGACATGGTTGAGAGATTCTTATGCTATAAGGTGTAGGCCCGGATCCGATACCAAGTGAGTAACCATTTCATATCTATAGCGACTCATTTTGCTAGTGAAAAATTTACCTAAGATACGCTTTTAAAAATCTACTGTTTCAGGTTTTTAACATGATTCCATAAAGCATCTTTACAGTAATGGAAATGGGAAAACTGATCCATTGTTCATCATGAAAAGACTTACGCCTCAACAACGTTTAAAAACGTTMAACTTTACGAYGAAAATTCACGTTCTATAAAGAATGTGTTTCGCGAACTCCGCTCAAATTTTGTTCCACATAATCGGCCTGCTGTGTGTACTACTCGCAGCACCATCATCCATCTTGAGACCTAGTATTCGTTAATGAATAATATTCGACCGAATAGACCACGTTTWGCACACAGTGAAGAAAATAAGACAGCCGTAGCTGTGAGTGTACACGAAAACTATGCCGTTATCGGCAGCAACTCGGACTGACATATGGAACGATAAATAGCGCATTTTACGTGGAGATATGAAACTGAAAGAGTATGAAATATAGCTTGTGCAAGAACTGAAGCCGCCTAGACGATGAGGTCCAATTCTGGCTCATTRGGTATGAAAACAAATGAAATTGCCTCATTTGGGACGAAGACCACTCTGAAGAGATACAAAAGCTCCGATTTCATCCAGCAAAGATAATGTTTTGATGTGGTTTGTGGGTTGGTGGGATCAACGGTTCATATTTATTAAAAAATGATGCCGGTGATAACGTAACCATACCGTTATCGCGACATGTTAACCCACTATTTCAAGCCTGAAATTGTAC
>NW_017537115.1:167827-181995 GCF_001853355.1 Bactrocera latifrons | reverse complement strand
ACCTTGAAAACTTTAAAACTTGCCAAATCTCAACTATAAAGTCGCCAGTTTTAGTTCGTAATTCATCAGCCCGAATTSGCTTAATGGAAAACAAATTAAACGTCTCTTTTCACCTCTTCAGTGCACAAAAGCGCAAGCGTTTCGCAAGTAATCCGTTGCAAGTTTGTTCAGATTATTAAGCTCTTTGGACTACAACCAAGATGATTGCGAATACAAAGCCGAAACAAAATAGCCAAGCCTGAAAGGTGCAAAACGAAGATAAGCTGCGACTCTACTGAAAGCAAATAATTGTCTCCGTGTATTGTGAGGCTGAATTATCGAGTTGATTAAGGCAGCTTTACGTTAAATTCTCGCAAAGCATTGAATTGGCAGTCAAAGGCACAGGAATTCTATAACACATGGCAWTATATAACGTACTCTGTGAACATGTGTGTTTGTTGTTGTAGAAAAAATTGTTGCAATTACTAGCGCCGTATATTTATGTGTTACGAGCAGTAAGCGGCAATAAYTCTCTGGCCCCACGGCATTGCCACAACGTTCAACACACGTACAGCGWAGCGGTTATTGGCGCACTTGTCCTATTTGCCGTAACGGCACTTCTGCGTTCCGAAAAATACACTACTTACACTGGTACTAACTGACACAAATGCCATTTCACTTGTGTTAGTCCTTTCGGCAGATTAACTACAACACTCCAATACAAAGCACACATAAAAAGCAGAACGACAAAAAAGAAAAAAAATAATAATAACAACAACAGCAACAACAATGAAAACAGTGCAAAGTGTATGGGTTGGATGCCTCCTTCGTTGCTTGGCCGTGCCGTTCGTCAGCGCTCAGCGCCAGCAGCGKTTTAAGTGCGTGCTTCAGTCTGTTGAATTGGAAGCCCTGCATTGGCGTCAAGTGCACCTTCATAAGTKCTCGCAGTCTTTGGCCGTCCAGTTGGCTCGTATCGACTTGGACTTAGCACTAGATTATGTTGGCACAATTGCTGTTCGTCCTGCGTTCAAGTGTTCGCTCTATGCATTTTCATTTGTGCTTTGGTGCCGTGCAAATTCGTACGCTCGCAGCATGCGGCGCAGGGTAGAAAGGTTTTGTGTACCTAATCCTCGTCTATCTGTCGGTACGGGCTTTCTTTGAGTGCATTTATATACTAAAATGATAGTGTAGGTTCTCCAGTGGATCTGTTCAAAATTAGAGAACGGACGAGGCACTAGTCGAAGGCGACCTTTACTTCTTCCAGCACCCRTATGCCGAATAAGCAGAACTAAATAGAGAAGGTACTATCATCTATAAGAGGCTATAACTGCTGGCGTAGGTCGATGGTCGTCGCATTCGCGACGTCGTGAACGATGACAATATCTGATGAGTCGACGTTTCAAAAGAAAGGTTCTGCGGAAGATATACGCGCGTTGGCCACGGCGAATATCGCATTCGTTGGAACGATTGGCTGTATGAGATATGACATTTTTCAGCGAATTACAAGACAGCGGCTACGCTGGTTAGATGATTGACGAAAAGACTCCAACTTTGAAAGTTTTCGACGCGGTACCCCTCGGGAAAAGCAGAGGAAGACCTCTACTTCTGTATAAAGACCAGGTGAAGTAGGACCTGCCTTCGCTTGGAATCTCCAATTGGCGCCACATAGCAAAAAGAAGAAACGACTTTCTTGGCTACGTTCGTACTTAGCTCTGCCTTACTTTTGCGTATTTGTATTTGTTTTCCGTKTTCTTTTGTTTTTGCCAAGTGGCCTCCTCTCACTCGCAGCTCAGTGCGACAGTCGCATTAAAAGCAATTAACCTAGAAATGCCATGTCCTGTGTAAGGATAACACAGAGCTAGCATGTAGGCCACTGCAGCATATGTCCACTATAAGTGTGCGCTTGTGTTGGGGAAACATAAGTGGTGAGGACAGTTTTGGTGCAGGAAGTGCGAGGTGTGCGGATTTTGGTGCGTTGCGGCATAAAAAAGGCTTAACGCAAACGGTCAGTTAGGTTGATACATGATCGACAAATGGTCACAACGGCATTGAAAGCATTATATTCACATGCTGCTCAAGAATGCGTGCTTACTCTAACAGGTAAGGGGYTTGAGGCGGATATTTGGGTGTTTGCAAGGCAATGTGAACTGAATTCTTGAAATTGCTAGGAAAGCTCATTATTCTATGTTTCATTATCACAGTTAGAAAAGATAAATGTTATACCGGGTGATCCAAGTAGAAGTAATTTTTTCAATAGCCTTTTTGKGACAGATMACGCGTGAGTCRTGTCAAGCTGTCATATTATTTTTGTTCAGTYTGTTGTGCCTAYAATCATGTATATACTAACATCTGAACAATGTTTCCAAATCCTCCAACKTCATTCTTTAAAGAATGTATTTCGCGCGCTTCGCTCAACTTAAGGTCGACATAATCGGCCTACTGAGCGTACCATCACCCATTTTGAGACCTATTCCTCACTACTGGAGAATACTCGACTGAAAAGACTACGTCCAGCACGTAGTGGAGAGTATAAGACCATGTATAGCCGATTCAGCGCCGTTTGCAGCAACGCAGATTATAAATTATAAGCGTACAAAATACAGCCGCTCGACTTTCCCAAGCGACATTGCTTCGCTCTATGGTCTTTTGAAAAGTTCCAAGAAGATCCGACGTTTTCGAGCCTAATTTTGTTCAGCAATGATTCCCATGTCTGGCTTAACCTGTATGATAACCCCTATCTGATGCTTGAAATCGAAGCTCGCCATCTCGGTGACATTTGATTTCAAGAAGACGGCGGCASKTCAWCGTGTGATATCACACCGTTAAACTGTGTGCTGTGGAGATATGTAAACGCGGATTATGCCAATTCGATTGCGCTCTTCGAGCAAAACATCAAACGGGTCATTTGTCAGTTACCAGTCCATACACCTGATTGTTCAATAAGTTTTGTGGTTTGATAAGAAAAACACAATTTATTCAGTATAATCTCCCTGAACATTAATACACTTGTTAGAATGAACCTCCAATTTTGTGGATCCCATTCCGGAAGTGTGAATCCGTAAGATCTGAAAAATACGCTTCAACAGCCATTATGACCTCCTCATTTGATGAAAAACGCTTGCCAYGCATAGATTTTTTGAGTTCTGGAAACAAATGAAAGTCGCTGGCTTCCAAATCTGGTGAATACGGTGAATGCTCCAACAATTCGAAGTTTAATTCATGGATTTTCACCATTGTCAAAATGCTCTTGTCATACACTCTCAAAAATCATGGTTATGTTGACTGTTGTTTTCGCCTATGGAGCTGTGGTCCACTCTGAATTCCTTCCGACCGGCCAAATTGTCAACAAGGAATACTATTTGTGTGTTTTTGTCGTTTGCGCGTAGCTATTCGTAAATGAGGCCGGAATTATGGGCCGGCAATCGTTTATTTTTTATAACAACTGTTTGGAGGATTGTAAAAAACGTTGGCACATGTGTATTCGGGACAAAGGGGATTCCTTTGAGAGGTACGACAGCGGTTTTGAAGAACAAATCAAGATATTTTATATTATGAACAAATTCTTACACCGTTTCTCATAGTAGGGTAATATAACATATACCCCCTACATATATATAGTATGTATGTATAATACTGTATACTATACAAGCATCATTTAAAAATAGCGAAAGAGAGAGAGAGACAGGGAGTGCCGTTATCGTATGCGAGGAGGCTATCAGTCTTCATATAAATTAATATCCCTGAGCATACTGCATGAATTATGTAAAATGTTGCRTTTGCTGTCATTAGAAACATTGCGTTCAGTAATTGGAAATACATACTTATGTGCTTATATGTGTATTGYTGTGTGCGCGCGTTATTTAAGTTTGTGGTTATGGCAAAACGTTACACGATATTAAAGTGTTACTACTCATGGCATCTGCGTTATTTGTACACAGCACAGAGCGCACATACACTTGCAAATAAAATAGCATAAAAAGGCTACAAGCATATTACATTTAGATGTGTATGTGTGTGCGTGTAGTTCTGCGCCATTTCGCACGCTTAGCGAATGACAAACAAAACAGCGAGCACCACTACAAGTAAAAAATGCGGCGGAAAACATAAAATAACACGGAAAACAAGTGGAACACGCATAAACTGCGGTTTAGCTGAGTTACATTTTGGCAAGTAAACAATAAAAACAACAACAATAACGAGAGCGACAGTGAAAAGCATCATGACACTGATTGTGGTTGTTTTTTGCTTGTAACCGGTATGCACGTGCTTGTAGAGGGTGTCGTTTTGAGAGTGTGGACTCGTTTTTGTGCTTTATTAGTTTTCAAGTGGGTCTATCTTCTCCGAGTTATCAGCACAATTTAGACTCTTTTACAGGAAAATTCTTTTTTCGTGGAATGATTGCATTTGCTTCTAATCTAATGTGCTAATTCTAATGTGGATCAATAAGTGCTCCGAAGATAGTGACTTTTTCGCAGTATAAAAAGAGTTTAGAGGCAACTTTAAAATGGTTTGTAACCCCAGCATGAAAAATTTTGCTCATTGATGAACCTCTGGTTCAACAACAGATACAACTTTAACAGCAAAACAATATACCCTTCACAAATTCAAACCATTTTTTACAATAACCGCTTTTTTATACTATACTAACTTGCTATAGTGATCCGATGTAAACACTTTGTACAGAGATTGCACCATGGCCTTAAGCAATAACCCAGGCTAAGTTTCTTGAAGATATCTCGTCAAATCAAAAAGTTGTCCCTACAAGCACTTGATCCCGATCGTGCGGTTTATATGACAGCTATGTGATTTAGTGGTCCGATATCGGTGGTTCCGATAAATAAGCAGCTACTTGGGGAGAAAACRACGTGTGTAAATTTTCCGATCGATATAGACCAGCGGACTGACAGACGGACATGGCTAAAACGACTCCGTTCAACTTGCTGATCATTTATGTATATATACTAAAGGGTCTCTGATGTTCCTTCGTTAAGATGGAACCATAAATAGAAGTTCACGCAAGTACGGAATGCTCTCCGAACGTCATTCACTTGGAAGTGCCTTGAAGGATTATTTTACATATCATCAAACATATTACATATGGATCAAACAGCTGAAGACTTCCGGTCTCAGATTTAGGTAGCCAAAAAGCATGCGTTTGAAGGCGAACTAAAGTAAGAACACGAAACATCCTCTATACCAATGAAAAGAAGAAAACGGCACCTGTTCCTTTGGGTGTTTTGAAAATTTATTTTCCAAAATGTATAAGTCTACCATACATAAATGTCAAAGACAGCTGATTGTTTTTGACAGCTGGTCTGACAACTTTCGCTATAGAAAATTTAGTATTTCTAAGAACACCCTGTATATACATAAGCATATGTACATATGGAAATTTCAGTACAGTAGTACTTTTACTGAAATTTCATGATAATAGGATACATTTTATGGGAGCCTTTGTGCCAACACTCGTAACGCAGAAGGCGTGGTTAAGATTAAATGGGCGTGGTTAAGAAAAACAAAGTGTGATGTAGACATTTTTTTTTGTTAAGGAAAAGAAAGTTTGGCTTGGTCGTCGAGACGAAGCTGCAGTAAAASTATTGTGGTGTAATTGYTCTTTGCGAAACTAAATATGAATTMAGAAAGACTGTATGAAGCCACAGCATGTCGTTAGAAAATGAAGAAACTTAGTTACTAAGAAAAGGAATCAACTCATAGGTTAGAAAAAAATACCTCAGTAGTTACTAGAGTTCAAAAATAATACTTTTCGGTACTACTTTTTTATTTATTAAATAATTAAATAAAAAAAAAAATTTCTTAAGAGCTTAAATTATAGTTATAAGTATAAGCACTACGAAATAAATACTTCCACATTTTCCCCGCACATTTCTGGCATAAATGGCGCACACCTAACCCCATGCAAATGCCCAGCCGCACCGCAGACATAAAAGCGCTACACAGCAATCGAATCTGCAAATCGACAATACCGATTTGATTTCGTTTCGCTTCGTTGCGATTCGATTTAATGGAAAATCGACCGCAAGCCGCAAGCCGCAACACGCTACGACGCCACTGCGCCGGGCGCTCCATTTGGAGAAATTGCAATCGGCGCGCAGAGGCCAATTCAAGTCGCAGCAWAACAAATATCATAAACCGCAAAGCCAACAAATGCTCATACATAGAACAAATAATTTCACGCTCCACGTTCGCACACAACTGAGTAAATAACTGTAGTTACACATACATATATCCAAGCGTGCACTTGAACAATTGAAGGTTCGGTGTCGAGGTTGCTTAGACGCTTGAGAACTTACAGCTCTGCTCTGCTGCCTGTAAATATGCATTTATATGCGCTTCCGATTCAAACGCGTTTGTAGGCGACCTCAAGACCCCGACGAGATGTGTGAGAGGCGTTTGTTCCTTTGCGTGATATATGAAAACTCAAAGAGATTTGCGGTTACTCGCGACATTTGTTTCCATGAGCACGTATAAATATGTATGTGTGCACTCTGTAGCACTTAATGACCGACAGAAGAGCTGAGAATTGCAGCAGCGTAAGATTGGCTCACTTGTCGCACCCTCCTCTTCTGCATTCCTTTGGATTTTCACTTCGGCTGAACGGCACGTCGTATTGACTACCATGGATGGTAAGTCGCGTGGTCATACTCGGCTGTCGCAGTTTGTAGTTCGTTGTATACTTAAGTGTTCCGTGAAATGAATCGAAAATTGACATTCGATTTACAGGACCATTGCACTGCAACAACGGTAATTGCTACAACGGGCGCTCACTTAGCAAAGTGTGTTCAATCTGTGTGTGTGTGTGTGTGTGTACTATATGCGTTGGCGATTGACTCCTGCTGCTGTTGGCAATGCATTAATTGTGTTTGTGGTGGCGGCGGCGGCAGCGGCGGTTAGCAAAGCGCCTTGTAATCCGGTCGTAAGAGCCAAGCCAATGAAACAATCGRCAGTGTCAGCCACAGCATCCAAGCAACTGACATTTAGTTAAAAGGAAGTCAGTCAGTACTTTGATTGTACGTAATTGCTTGTGTGTAAGTGAGGTATTGGTGAATGCTCTGTTTAGTCRTGTATATTTTCAGCTATTTTGGTGAGAGAATGATATCTTAAACAATTTTTTAAGGAAGCAGCTCTCTAAATGGCCTCTAAAAAACTAATTGGATATATATGTATGTATATGTAATATGTATATGTAATATAGGGTTACCTTCCAAGTAGAGCTTCAATATTTAGTATTGCCACCTTTAGCAAAAGAAGTTGTGGTATGCTGTCTACCAAGTTCTGAAGAAGCGATTGTGGTAAGTCTTCGCAGGTGTACTTCAATTTATTAACAACATCTTGTTTTTTGCAACGGCAAGAAGAACGGTCTAGGATACCATCCAAATATTGTCATAAATGCTCAATAGGATTTAAATCAGGTCTTTGGGCAAGCCGTGGTAGGAGCTCTATCGATTTTCGATCGAAATATCCTTTCGCAACCAGAATTGTATGTTTAGGGTCATTGTTTTGCTGGTATGTAAAGTTATCTTCCAGGCCCAGTTTTTGATCTCCAGGCTCTATATTTGTACGTAGCATTTATACGTAGGGGTCTTCCGTCAATTTGCCTTTGACCATTACTAGACATCATAGATCACTGTAGCTAAAGCAATCCCAAACTAAAACATTTCCATCTCCGAACTTTGTGGTGCTTTGGGTGAACTTACTTTGCCTTTCGTACTTTTCAATACGAGTTTACTCTAGCCGAACTATAGCTTCTATAGACTCATATGATGGTTTTTATCCCTCTGGAACCCCATACGTATAATAAATCATGTTAAATTTCTCCATTTTTTATAAAGAGGTTCGATATTTTTCAAGGACTACAGGGTGATGTACTGCTCTTCGCTTTTCTCGTTGAGCTTGTAAACTCGAGCATTGAACGAGCTCAACCTCGTGTTAAAAATAAGGAGAATTGGATGAGGCACCCCCAATTGCTCTTAGGCTTAGGGATATTGGGAAGTAGGAGGAAGAAGCGAAGAATGCCTTCTGAATCCTCCTTTATCATAAGGTAAAAATGTACGTAACCAAAATGAGCGAAAGTGACAATAAGATTTTTAATATTCCAGATGGCATTCACAGCTCCTGCTGTAGAAGAAGCACGGATTCTGACGGTTCCAACCACACTACTTGCGAGCTCGTCGAATACCGGCTACTGCACCCTGTCTCCGGACTGTGGGGCCACCCCTAAAAAAATAGGAAACCTTCGGAATCAGGTAAATGACCCCGAACATCCGAGCTTAGTAAATGCTTAAAGAGAGCGAAGTATCATGCATCTTGCGAGGGCCGAGCGGGACAGTAATGGACCATCAATTTCAAGTAACGGGARGAAGAAAATTACTGACGAATTGGAGGGTAAAAGAAAGTCCTAAGCAGAGGTGACCCGTCCTTGCAACTACGCCATTATTGTCATTGGCAGATACGGAGAGGAATTCAGCTATGGTCCAATGGACCTAATCTTTTCATCGTACTCGAACAGGTCAGGATTGAAAATCGACAAAGCTCGATTCGAAAGGCGAGTGTTCGGGTTGGTAATCAACTTTGCTGTCATCCGTTCCATAGCGGAGAGTCTGTCGGAGCTATGGAACAACTCTCAGCTACACTTTGGGAGTAACGATTATGTCGCTAGACTCCTAAAGTCTCACATCTTCGTCAGAGTTAGGTTTCCTGTAAAGTCCTCGGCATCGATACTCACATTTGTCAGGCTTAAATTGGTTACTCAACGGACCTAACTGCCGAAGCTCATGTGCCTCACTTTGCAACCAACCTTGCCAAATATCTTGGCTTGGATAATGGTAGCTCATATATTCATTATATGGGAGTCTAATAGCGCCTGCGGAATACCGACTTCCGAGGTTGTAAGCATTTCGGATAATTTTTAGGCTTACCTTCTTACGTAAAATCTTCTCAAATTTCACGCAAATTTAAAGTGAAGCACATCTTCAGTAAATTTTCCTAGAAATATTAGATGACTACAACAAAAACTGCTTTCGTTTAATGCTTTTCTACATTCTTCTGCGAGTGTAATTACACGAAAGCAATTCTCAAAGGTATGTTGAAGTAAAAGCGCAACATTTTCCGAAGCAGCAGTAAATGCTAGTGATTTCTTATGCACGTTATCTATAAACGATTACTCGCTTTAATTGCGGAAGTTGCCATTTCCGCACCCAGCACTTATTCGCACTAACCACCACTCGCCAGCGCCGCTCGTTGGACGCATAAAATTATATGCTCATGCGGGCGGACGAGCGCTGCCATAATGCCATTAGCACTATTTCACTGCAAATATTGTCACAATAAAGGTGAAATGTTCGTAGACACTTTCCAGGTTGGCGCCCCACCGCTTTCGCCGCCGCCCGCCAAGTGTTTAGTATGTGTTTTATTGCCACAAGCTAACTGTGAGGGAATTACTTGGCTTATTGCAAGAAAGCAGAATGTAAGAAAAAGAGAAACAGCAATAACGGTACATGTCTCCAACTATGTATGTGTGCACTTACACACATTTATACAGCTTGTGAGGAATGCGGGTGGGACGGCGAGGCGAAACTACTCGTTGTGGCAGTGAGTTTAATGGCGGCGTTATGTTGTGTCTCCATTACGTGCCACATGCCACCGTTATGTAGATGCGAGCGTGTTGCTCTTGCGTGTTTGTTAAGTGTGTGTATGTGTGTGTGTGCGTTGTCGGAAAATAAAGTAGCAGGGAAAAGGCAAAAATTATAAAAGCAATTCACTTTAGGCTAATTTCATATTATAGCATGTCACACTCTATTTATTGTAATTCTATTTTATGCAGCTCTTCTAACAACTTCTTCCGCATATCTTTGACACATCAATACGTACGTATATGCACGTAGCCATCAGTGCTCACTATTAGCTTTATATGTGTGTTTGTGTAGCTCCACCATTCCTGTTTGTTTGCTGTTGCTGTGGCTATTGCCATTATTGCTTTTCGCTTCTGGCGCTGCCGTGTCTACTGCGTCGGCCCGGCCACCTGCACAGCTATCTATGCCGCTGCTCCAACTCCGCGCACGYCTGTTCGCTTCCGACGTGTTGGTAATTTATTGCGCACAGCAGGCAACATTTCGATTGCAGTCATCCGATACTGTCGCGCCATAATATCCGCTGCGCTGTGCCACCTGCTCCTGTCTGCCGACAACGCGAGCAGCGCCTCGCAGKTCGCCGCTTCTCGCTATTTGCACTGACTTTTTAATAAATTTGAATTAATTTTATRAATTGGCCATTGCCATGCCGCTGCATCCCATGCTGTATGCCACGCTGCCCGGCACGATTTATGCTATGCCTCTAAATGAACGARTTTCTCATTTACTGGAGTTGAGTTAAAAATTTTTTGACATTTTTCTAGCCTTGTTTGTGCCGTGCCTGTTGCAATTTCCCGGCTATTGCATTCTRAATGGCTCTCAATGGCCACTTGAGACAGCGACAGAGTTAGGCGCAGTTAATTCAAGTGGTCATTAACTCATTATTGCAGTAAAATATGGTCGGARCAAAATAAATTACAATAAATTCCAAACATCTACCTACGCGGAGTCACTTAATTATAGCGATTTTCCAAGTGGCAGGCATTCATATACTCTCGTTATGTGTGSTTTTGTTGACCTAACGGTTGTTGGTGGCAGCTGTAAATTTATGAAGGGAGTTTTCATTAGCTTATAAATGAAAAAAATCTTTGTGAAGAGTGGATATAATTTTGAGATATATGTATATCAGGTAGTCGAAAAAGTATTTTCGTATTTTGTCAATAGATGTCGTTGCTGTCGTATATCTCCAGTGCTACGTTGTGTCATATCAAATTGKGTTGGAAAGGTGAGATCTTAAGCTTCATCTAACAAAAATTAGTTAAAATAATGAAAAAATTCGCTATGCTTTGAAAATTTTCTATAAAAAAGGGAGAATTCCACGCAAGCACCAATGAAAGTTTTGAAGTTTATAGGGACGATGCTGCATCAATTCGTGTAGCACAACAATGCTTCGCTCGCTTCCGGTCTGGAAATTTTGACTGTGGTAGATGTACCTCKYTCTGATCGATCTATCGTTGAAAAAGTCGATGAAATTTTAGAAAGATTGACCAGAACCATCACTWAAGTAGCCATGATATCGCCAAGGTACTTAACATTCATCATCAAACGAGCCATTGAACCATTAAAAAAGACCTGGCTACAAGCTCGATGTTTGGGTATCACAGAAACAGGACTGTGAAAAACACAAAAACAGCTGCGATTCTTAACTGGAACGAAATGAAATCGAACCATTTCTGAAGAGACTGGTAAAAGGAGACGAAAAGTGGATCAAATACGAGARTAATGTGCGAAATAGATCATAGTCCACGCGGGGTGAAGCTCAACAGATGCTCGCAAAGCCAAGATTAATGCCTCAAAAAGTAATGCTGAGTGTTTGGTGGGATTGGAAAGGAAACACCCACTATCAGCAGTCTGGTTGAACGATTGATTTTATATTTTACTGTCAATAACGGTTGAGATTGAGGCAAGCAATCGAAAAAACAGCCAGAACTGATCAACAGAAAGGGCTTCGTCTTCCATCAGGACAACGCTAGACCACACACATCTTTGATGACTCAAAAAAAACTGGGAAGTCTTGATACATTAACCATATAGCTCTGACCTTGTACCATCGAATTACTATTTGTTTCGGTCTATAGAGAAATGAAAATTATCTCATTTCCTTGCTCAAGTGCTTCAAGTGAAGCCTAGAACTGGGACACAATAGACCGCAAGTAGCAGTGCATTCCTCAAAATCGAGCCAAGACTTTAAACCAGTCAAATTATCAATCCAGACTTTCGAAATAAAGTAAAAGAAAAGCGCCTTGCCACAGATACGAAAAAATTGTGTAAGATAATAAATACCATACAGGAAATAATTACTAAAGTAGGCTTTAAGAATTTAAACCTATAATACGTGCTATAACCAGTAAAATTTGAGCCAATTTAGCTTAATTTCGCTTTGAAAGTATTATTTACCCAACCACTTACTTTACAAAAGGAACGAATTAAAAAACTTAAAAAATTTWAATGGTTTTTAAGCTGTATTTTATTTAAAAGTCAAAACGACATACAAGCCTGTGGAAAAATCTAATCTAAAAACTGTAAAAATCGCTCCACTGCARCCACAAAAAAACTCGCAAGCATCCTTGCTACAGTCTTTTATGAATTTTTCAATTTTCTATTTCATTTAGTTTTCATACAATTTGACAATTTCATAGCCAAAGCACCCATAAAAGAGGAAACGAAATATACTAAATATAAAAATAAAATGAAAAAAAAAAAACAACAATCATAAAAGGCTTGCTAAAGAAGACGGCGCACAAAGCGTGTCAAATCGTCTCGTGAAAGAAAACTGCAATTTTTGTTTTATTTCCACTCAAACGCAAGCAAACTGAGCGTCGTTTGCGGCTCTTGGCTTGCGGCTATTGCACAAATATAACGGAAAAACGATCACAAACAGACAACAAACCATCGAACTATCCGCAAAGCGAGTGATGCCAATAAAAATATAAATAAATTCATACACGGATACACMAATAAACAGAAAAAGGTGGCAAAAGGTGCAAAGTACGGCGCAACGAAATGCCATAAACGTGTTTGTTTAACGGCATATATACAATATACAATATATGTATGCGTATATATGTATATGTAGGTGTGTGTCTTGCTGTGTAAGCATTCGATTGCGCTGTTTACTCGCCACACCCGACCGCCGACCGTAGACCACCGCATGTAGCGAGGCGAATTTAAAAATTGCGGCTGTCAGACAGACAGGTGTACGCAGCGATAAGCCAAATAAATGCGAGGAATAAAAGTGACATAAGAAGGCAAAGAAGATGCTTGTACAATGTATGGAGTTGGCAAGTTTGTTGCCTTGCAAGTTTGGCGACAAAAAGGAAGTAGAAGAAGAAGAGTRCAGTAACTTTGGGATAAATCTCATTTCGACTATTGAGCAGGATAACGCAGTGCACAAACATAGTTTTGTGTAAAAGACTTTGTAGTTTTTATGTTTGTTTTTATATTGTGAAAGCAGAACTGAATACAGTGTTCTCAAATCGAAATAAAAAGTTTGAAGAAGAAATAAGTAAGGCAAGTATTTTAAGTGAAATTATACAGTAGGAAATTGATTTGCTTTTAATTTTGTTACATAAAAAAAAAAAAAAGTCAACTACGGCCTTACTGAGACTAATACACCTCATAGTTGAATCTTTTATAGCATAAATAAATATAAAAAGATCTTCTTTCGGATATTGTAGCGATGCATTTAATAATAACATTTGTCAAATTTCTTGAAGATGCCTTCCCAAATAAAAAAGTACTCTGARCAAAGATCGAAGTTCGATCGGTCAGTTTGTATGCGARCTGTATGTTATAGTGACCCGATYTGAACAATTTCTTCAGRGATTGCATAATCCCCTTAGCTAATAATTCATGCCAAATTTCTTGCAGATATCGCGTCAAATAACAAAGTCTTYCATACAAGCATTTGATTCCGGTYGTTTAGTTTATATGGCAGCTATATGTTATAGTGGTCCGATGTCCGTATTTCCGACAAATTATCAGTGTCTTAGTAAGAAAAAGGCGTGAGCAAAATTTCTGGTCGATATCTCAAAACCAAGGGACTATTTCGGGTGTATATAGGCGAATAGMTAAATGGATTGAGTCGTCACGCTAATCAATTATACATATCTGCTTTATCGGGTCTCCGAATTTTTGTTTTGCGATTTACAAATAAAACTATATATTGTTGCTTGTCAGCGTAGTGAAGTCAGAAAGTAAAAACGCTGCACTGTGTTCTCGCCATCTTTGAGGAAATGGCAAAGGAAAATATTGTTTCAATTCAATTGCAGAGCGAAATTGGCTGATTGTGTGCGTATAAGAGAGCGAYGACAACAACGCAGAGCAGCGACAGGAAAGCAAACAGAAAAAGTGGTGAAAAGAAACCAATATGGGCGTACACACACACAGCGCGTACAGTCGAGCGCCATGGCGTATACGTGACATGGCGATTGCCAAAGGAGTGCAGCACTAGCTCTTCTTGAGAYTCGAACTCTGTTGAGAAGAAAAATTATTTGAAAACAACACATATGTGTAAAATATAAGCAAACTTTTACAGCTATG